>NC_056728.1:1894911918-1894959418 GCF_019279795.1 Protopterus annectens | reverse complement strand
GAAATGTTTATGTAGTGTGGTGCATTAAATATTATTTTTAAGTTATTTCCTCCTTGCATATATTGGGCAATTTTTAACAATAATGTTGAAGTTGTTATGATTTATTGGCATATTTAGACAGCACTAATAAGCTGTTACACATTAAATCCCACCTGCTTTAACAAAGTGAAGCTATCGTTCTTAACGACATCAATACTAATAGAAAAGCTGCACAATAAAAAAAAGATAAGGTCACATGCCAGGATTTAAAACTCAGGACTTGTTTTGTAATCTTTTGTTATACAGAGTTCATTAGGCATTACAGCATATTTTAGTACAGCAATACACATCTCAATACATATCACAGATTGACAGGCAATGAAATAATCTTTACATATCTAATGCTGTCTTATAATACTGCTCTGAACCTTGGGGTTTAGAAAAGAAATCTAATTTCTCACTGTTTTCAAATATGCAGATCAAATGTGACTTATGGGTTGAGTTCCCTTGTCTAAATATGAAAACTCTCAGCACTTTCTCTTACATTCAAAGTGGACCAGGGTGGATAATAATAATAATAATAATAATAATAATAATAATAATAATAATATTATAGGCAAACGACACGTTGCCAATATTGTAGTATCAGTAGCAATTCAATATTTACTGAACAACTTGACATTGTATAGAATATATTTAGCATCTGGGCTTATAACACCAATATTATACAAAGAGAAAGAAGGCAGACTCTGTGAAATAGTCTGATCCATTTAAATTTCATATCTAAATATGTTTTCTTGAAAAAAAAAAAAAAAACTAAACTAAAAAATAATGTAGAAAGCCTAAGTCATTTGCTACTTGGCATGCCATAGACAGTGTAAATCATTCTGCTACTCATAATAAATATTGGCACATTTTATCTTGTGACTCATACATTAGGGCTGTTGCAGGTGATACTTGTCAGTCAGTATACAAAAGGATGTACATCACTAAGGACTTAACCTTTCAGGTATAATAACTTGAGTCTCAGGTGATGTAGTGCCATGATACAGACACTGTGCAATGTACATGTGTAACAGTTTTAGTCATCCTGCTATAAAGAGATGGTTTAACTGGAGGCAGTTAACTTATTTTTCAACAGAAGTTATCTCTGAGCAGCAAAGTGACATTTCACAAGTTTCGGCATGGATATGCTGCTAGATATGTTTGGATTTAGTCACAGGACTGACATGCAGGTGAGGCATAAGAAATATCTAGGCTCAGAAAATGTGACATTGGAGCTCTAATCATCTCTGTCCTACCCGTATTATCAGCTGATGTGAATGGTTATGCCACAGTTGTATGATGTAAGCAATTCCTGCTGCAATAGAATGTTCATTCCTGCCAGAATGCAATTATGTCCTTAAAGTACTATTTCTGCTCCACAGTGCTTTTACTGTGAAATATTATAGCCTTGACCACTGTTATTACTTCCGTTAACATAGACTTTCAACCATCTTTTGCATATGACAAAAGGAACACAAGGGCAAAGGTCTTTTGCAGACTACACCATGTTCTAGGGACACAATAGGGGGAAATATGAATGTGAGTTTTTCAGAAAGGGCATGATGAATGTGAATATTAAAAAGGGGGAGATCAGGTACTAAAAAGACATTAGAGAGGAGCAATGCAACATAGATTTTTAAGGTCAAGAATTGACTGGTAGAGATGCTATCATATCATTATGTTACTGGATGCACATAAATGTTGTGACTGCAGGGGACTGAATTACATCACAGCAATGGGTATATCTTTTGTTGTACACTGATTTCCAAAAGAACAGAACAAGAAAATCTAGAACAGGCCTTGCTGTAGAAAAATTGTCATACGTGTCCCTGGTTAGTAGGAAAAAAAACATTTCCGTGTTATCTGATAAGGCATCAGATCATTGACTTAAGCAAGGAATGACTAGTGAAAGCCTTAACATATAGCAAACATCAAATTCATTTTATAATAACATACAAAACCCAAACCCAGTTGATGCTTCTGAACAAAATACAGAATATTTATTTATTACTGTATTTATTTATTAACTTGGCAATTCCACATCTTTTCCAGTTGACCAGTAGACCAGATACCACCTATTGGGTTAAGTGACTTGCTCAGATGTATAAAAATATACAAATGCAAGTGGATGGAATCAAACTCAGTATTACAAAATGAAGAGTTATTAACAACTCATAACCATAATCACCTGATATAAACTGCCAGAGAAAGTTTAGGCTTTGCTACTTCTTATTAGCCGCTAAAGATCAGATATAATAACTGTATCTGTTCTGAAACAGCATTACTTAGAACACAGCACTGACTACGGATTAGTCATGTGAGCTAGGACCTGCAATTTGGAATACTGAGGCTGGGCTACTTATTGTCGTTTAGATTAATAGCTTAGTATTAACCTGCAAACCTATGACTCTATGATAATTATTGGTAATTCGTGATTACAAATATCACGTATTTATTAATTTCAACAAAATGTGCAGATACATTGAGTTTCAAAATTACCTTTTGTAGCTTTCACTAATATTACCTTTTTTTCTGATGGATTAAAATATTTTAATAATCCCAAGTACAGAATCTTCTAAAAAATCAAAAAATGATGAAAAGAACACAGCTTTAATTGTGTACAGTATGTTCATTAAAGCAACATCTATTGCCCGGATCAATGAATATCTATATCTATTTTATAGCAGCTTGCAGTTCCATGTACTGAACTAGATTAACATTTTTGTTTTATTACTTACAACAGTACAATGACTTTAAATTAACATCTTTTAAACATGCATTCATCTTCTATAGACTTTATTTCTAGAAATGCTTCCGGAACATTTACAGCAGAGCTTTTAAGGGTCATTTCCAATTTAGTACCTCATCTTTCATTCACAAAAGTACTTTACTTTTACAACATAGTTATCAATCTTATTTTATGCATGTTTATGTTTGACTCTTTTCATTAGTTTATAAAGCATTGCATTGTTTAGTAAATATGCTCTAGGCCTAAAATGATTTGCATGTTTTATATGCTGCTATATCTAAAGACAGAATGCATAGCTTAACCATCATGAATGACATGTGCTATTCCAGCTGTACTATATTGATATATTTGATTCAGTATATAACAGAATCATGTTGGATAAATGTTATCAAACAGCAATTTATCATAACTACAGCTACAGGAATCCTCACATCCCTGTTTATTTATTCCCTTATTTATTTAGTTAGTTAATAAATTATATTAATAGCCAGTTATAGAGTTCCTTTCAAAAACAGAGCTGGGTTATAGCAGAGTTGTAATGCAAGGCTCCTTTGGGCAACTGTCTTTGCAGACAGATTATTTGCTATCAGTTATTTAATATTCCAACATTTTTTTCCTTTTTTTCATGATGGACAAAATTATTTTGTAATACAAAGACAGTGCAGATTATAATCCAAAAGCAAGAGAACATCATCCTTGTTATAGTGCAGTTCCTATGTCATGTAGTTCTCACATATCAACCTTATTATTTTTTTTATTGTTTCCCATCCCTGCAACTGACACCAACTCCTCTCCTCAATTATAGGGTTGCTTAGTCCCTCTGGACACACCCCAACCCACCTCACTTCCAGGAACAGTAAACTTCCATTCTAGCTGTTATACCTTTTTGTTGATTTCACAGGCACAGATGACTGTATCTATTATAGATTTTCTACATATTATTTAAGTACCGGTGTGATGATTTCCTGTGTTAAAATAATGCAGTAGTTACTTACTTCTTACTTACAATGTCAAGATGTTTGGAATGCCCATTATTTTTGTTTACTTTTCTTATATTCTCAATTTATCTCTAGTTTTGTTTCTGTATTTCATTTTTTCTATATTCTAATGAAGTACATGTACAGACATTGCTACGTTACTTCCACAGTGCAATGCATTAAGTATTTAAGAACATTACTGTGTGTTGCATACATAGCATTTAAAGAAATCCCAGTGAATATCTGGGCTGTAATGCAGTGTTGAGTACTTGGTGCACTGATATCCATTTGTTGTCCTTCTAACCAGATTTTAGATGTTGGCATGGTAAAAAAACACTTGGGTTCACTGCCATATTACAGCTAATTTTATGCATGTGTATTGTTGATTTGAATAGTTAGTGTGTCACTGATGGACAAATTAAAGTACTGGAAAGAATATACTCTGCCTGTCAGTCATGCAATTGATTTGATACACAGAATTTATTAGTATGACTGAGAGTAGAATAGGATGATGACCAGTAAACATAGTGCATCTAATATTGCTATTTGATCTCTTATCACATAAATGCAACTGATTGGTTGATTGACTAAACGGCTTTTCTGCAGTAGAAGCTTTTGACATTCCAGCTTGGTTGAAGAATACCATTACATATGATGTCCTTATTTAAAATAACATATTCCTTGTGTGTGTGTGTGTGTGTGTGTGTGTGTGTGCGTGCGTGCGTGCGTGCGTGTGTGTGTGTGTGTGTGTGTGTGTGTGTGTGTGTGTGTGTGTGTGTGTGTGTGTGTGTGTGTGTATGTGTGTGTGTACTTATTTCTTTGAGTCTTGCACCTGCTTATAAAACAAGGTTTGCAATTGTCAGTAATGCGACTGTGTGGGTAATTCCATCTAGATGAATACAGGGAACTGAATAATGTGTACAGTATGAGATGACTTTTTGATAAAAATTACAATCCCAAGGTGTCTGTCTGAGAACAAAGGTGATAATGTTTTTTTTTTTTTATAATATTTCTTATCAACTTTATGCTGTCTTACATAAGAATGCATCCAATATAACTGAATTAAATTAAGTCAAATTTCTTCAGAGCTTTAAAGAGATACATTCTTTTAACAAGACTGAAAGATTTGTTAACATTAAATGAAAAAATGTACACCATATTTAAATAGTTGACTTACTGTCATGAATTACTTACCAGCTGATAACCTACTTAAATTGTACTGTGCTTATATGTGGGGCAAAATTTCAGCAATGCTAATATATTTATTGATTGACTGAGTGATTGATTTATTACATTAGATATCACAATAGTCTGGGCAACCAGATGCTCCTTTTCATCAGAGACCCGAGAGAAAAGTTCCTCATTAGTTACAAGCAAGACAAGTAACAGTCAGATATTTCTACTAATGGATAAACATTAACAATTTGAACATACAAACAATTTAATAATGTAGAAACAAAGAAAAAGCACTGGATACCACATCTCTTCCCAATGTCACACAGTTTATTGAAGCTCCAAACAGGGAAGCACAAAGTCAGCACAAACAAGAAAACATTAACGCTCCTATAATATCCACACGTTTTCATCCAAAAACTTCATCAGATGTAAAAACAGGGGGAACACCATAAATCAATCTGTTATCTTTCAGCGTCGACGCTCAATATGGGAGTATGAATTCAAAGATAAATATTTTTCTGTCCAGCAGTAATTCTATAACTCCATTTGCCTGATTGTGCGGACTGTTTTATGGGTAACAATTGGGTAACTGGAGTTATAGAATTACTGCTGGACAGGAAAAATATTTATCTTTGAATTCATTCTCCCATACTGAGTGTCGACACTGAAAGATAACAGATTGATTTATGGCGTTCCCCCTGTTTTTACATCTGTTGAAGTTTTTGGATGAAAACGTGTGGATATTATAGGAGCGTTAATGTTTTCTTGTTTGTGCTGACTTTGTGCTTCCCTGTTTGGTGCTTCAGTAAACTGTGTGACATTGGGAGGAGACGTGGTATCCAGTGCTTTTTCTTTGTTTCTTAGTTTTCCACTATAGCACTTTGGTCACCTTGTTTTTGGTCTTGGTTAATTTAATAATGTATATATAGCAGCTAAAAATTATTTACAAAATTATCAGAGAGACATACAATATGCAATATCTTTTGCTGGCAAATAAAGTATATGTGGCTGTTAGAGATGCCAATGACAAGTTAAATGGCCTATCCATTTACAGAAACATTAAATTTAAGAGAAAATGAACTAGGTATTCGCCTGCTAAACGACTTCTGTCCCTTATAGTTTCCTTCAACTTGTTGCTTCTATATCTCACAAAACATGCAAAGGTTGCAGGATGCACAAAACAAAATTGGGTTACCTATCACTGAGACTAACAAGGACTAGACAATTATTGCCCAACAATAGAAGGTAGGTAGTAGCCATCAATCTCAGTTACCTTCTTTGGCTACACCTTTATTTAAAAGCTATGCTGTCTTGTATGCCATATATTCCACCATCATTTGACCATGTGTAGGTCATAGAAGAGGATGCCCAAGTCACCTGACACATCAGCCAGATCACAATGCCCACTATTCTTCCATGGCCTGGAGTGGCAAGGCATTGCACATGACGTAACCTCTGACCTGGAAGACCCACACCTCCACTACCCTCTCTGTCGGCATGGATTGGTAGACTAATTACAGCACAGAACTGAATGCAGCTGCTTAGGTGCAGTAAAACTGCCAACAGGTTCATATTTGGTAGAATACCCTCATAAATGAATAACATATGCCTGGTCTCACTCTAATACTGTTTTATGTTAATTTGCTTTGTTATTCTTTCTCTTGTATTTGTGTATTATTGCATCTAATTAATGACTAATAAATGAGCCATGAAGCCCAGCATCCAACCATCTAGTCAGATAACTAGATAGCTAGCTGTGTTCTATCTGAAAAAAAAAAAAAAAGAAACAGAGATGCAGCATTATTGTACTTATTATATCCAAGTTCCAAAGAATTTCAAACACTTTGTCAGACTACAGATGGCCTTCATCATACATTCAAAACTACTGAAGCATTGACAAAGAAATGCATTCTTAAATATAGAATTTCCTGTTAAAATAATCAAGTATAAAAGATACACAATTGTTAATGGCTAATGGACATATTTTTCATAAATGCTACTTCAGTCAAATTGTAAATGGAAAAGAAGCTTCAGCTTGTCCTAGAATATAATAAAGTCTCTGTTAGGTGTTAAAGGACATCATCCTACAAGCCAAAAATGCACAAGCCAGTCATGAGATGAATCCTAGTAAATAAATGATAAGATACAGTATGACAACACAGAGGTATAGCACTCTTATTGTTGATGGAACTGACAAGTCTGTGGCACTGGAACCTGAATTATCATAAGAAATAATGAGCAAAGTGCCATTTTGATGCATAAATCAAGGGCAACAGCAAACACGCCTTAAAAAGGGACACAAAAACATGGAATCAAGATAAAAACAGATGGGTTAGATGAGCTAAGGGTTGTAAACTCTGCCTGTAAAAATAACTGCAGTAAGAAAAATTAAAACTGGTATGTGATAAGACCAGTTGAAGAGTAGGATGAGGGGGGCTGGGGGAGTGTGGTATATTATGGCTATCTACCCCTATCTGCCCAACAAAGAAAACCAAATTCCATCTTACAGTATGAAAAAGAGAGGGTCTGGACCAGAAAGAAATAAAATGGTTACAAAACTGAAAACTAAGTTCTATTCATGACAAAAGAAATAAAAATTCTGTCTCAGTTAAGTGAAAGTGCCATAGTCTGAGGATATAATAACAAATAGTGAGGAAGCAGGATTCAAAAATCACACCAGTGGGATAAAAAAGAAATCTACAGCAATCAAACAACAAATGACCAGCATTTGATTCAGTCCAACATAACTGTGTCAAGCATATGACTAAATCAAACAATAAGACATACTATTTTAATGCCAACTCTAAAACTGTTTGCAATTTTCTTCTCAGTTACTGACAAAAGAACAAAAGTAATAGTAATAAGTTATAAGGTTACCTTTCACATCAGGAAATGAGGATTGTGGGGTTAAAAGCTAAGCAACCTAGCTGTAATCAACTAACGGGTGTTGATAAACATCTAAATGAATGCATCCTGTAATGAGATGGGACAAAGTGGTCCAAACCTAATGGAAACAGTTAACTCTTATCCATGCACCACTTGCTAAACCAAGAAAGAAATGTGGGGATAGCACGTCCAGATAAACTAAGCCACCAACATAAGTAGTCCGTAGTAAGGTAATTTGTACCTTGCCTTATGTAGTGTAGGTCAAAGGCTTCTGACAGAAGGCTTATATAAGGAAAACTGAAAATTAAGAAAGGCAGACTTTGGGACCCATATCAGTACAACACAAGTAGATGATGGTACATGAGATATGTCAGAAAAAAAAACACATTCACACAAAACTCATGCAAATCAGTCTGGTGAAGCTGCCTAGGAAACAATGGTAACCAGTAATGCCAAGAACAGAAGAGGCTAAATGCAAAAATGAAAATCATTGTACTTAAAACAATGAAATAACCGCAAGAGGAAGGAAGGATTTGGTTCAAAGTTCCAAATAAAATTTTAAACTTTATATCCCCAAGGAAACTGCCTGACAGGAGGACCAGGTTACTATCACAATCGTGAAGCCCAAAATCTTGAAAATCATAATTCTGGGATCAGAACCCATGTTACCACTTGTTTCTGGGTTCACACTGGTACAGGGATTTGGTAGAAAGAAAGTAGAAAGTGTGTGTACATATTCACATAGTGTGCTCTAACATTTGAATCCTTGAGTCTTTACATAAACCTACAGTTAAATGTTTACTTGCATTATAATTAGTAAGCATATATATTTCTGCCAGTATAGGCTGGACAAATACAGATATTTTTAAAACATGGCAAAACCTTTGTGTTGATTTCTGACATAGTTCATAGGCTAACAGAATCATAGGAAATACAAAGCGAGTGAGTCAAAACTATTTTTGCCTTGTAAATATCCTACCACATGCCTTACCACCCTTTGCAATAAAGCAAATCAGATACATCTCTAAGTAAATTTATGGCTACTCATTCAGTTATTCAATTTTAATCTGAAGAGCATTAGTTAGTGTGTCATTTTCTTTAACTTGCAACATAACTTTATTCCAGAAGAGCTGTAGTAGATAGGTAATAAATGTATCTTTTCTCTGACTTTTATTTATGTCCTGGTGGAGTGTTAAGTCAATAGTTCTGGTATTTTGGAGTGATTTGAGTTGTAAAGATATTGAAGACCAACAAGGATGGAGTCCTTAATTGCGAAGAATGCAAGGCATATCTCCACAAGACCCAATAATGGCAAAGAACACAAAGCAGAGATCACTCTACAAGTCACAGTAAGAGCAGAACAAAAGAAAAGAAAAGTGCTTCAAGCCTTTCAGTAGCTCAGAGACTTCAGGCCAGCAAAATTCTTAGTTACAGTCTATGGGGCCTTTCCATTTGCTTAATATGTTTAGAAATCTGCACCCCAAAAGAAAGAATTGTACTCATTAATGCATTGTACTCAATAACTTGTCTGTTTAGGGCTGCATACAGTGGGGTGACATCTTTTGACCTAGATGATATGCTTTTAATTGTTGCAAACAAAAATAAAGACAAGTAAACTTATACCAACAAACAGCATACTAAACAAAAAATAACAAAAAATGCCACACGGGTTGAATCAACTAGATTTAATCCACAATAGTAAGTGTAAGCTCTTTCGTTCATAAACACGATAAACTTCATAAGAAACAAAAGTACAAATTGAGCAAAGTCTCTTATATAAACTTTTAAAATTGGAAACAGAATATTCTTAAAGTCGTACACCATGAAGAAATTAAAAAGCCTCCAGTGCATTAAAAACATTTTACATGATACTGCTGCAACAACGTAGTATCAACAATAGGAAATAAATATTTTTGTCACCCCAATAAAAAAGTTGTTGAAAATATGTACATATATATATATATATATATATATATATATATATATATATATATATATATATATATATATATATATAAAATGAAAAATAAAAAACTTGAATTAATTAGTGAAATATATATTAAATATTTAATATATAACCAAACATATAAGAAACTATATAAACCACCTAAAAATCTATGAATGTGTATATAAGTAATCACACATCTATTGTACCAAAAACTAGGTTAAGCAAAGTGAGCTTGCCTTTAATATTGGTTTTAATGAAACTAAATCGTTGATCTCTTTGGGCCATGTGGCATTCAGCAAATTCTGCCAAAAAAACTCCCTTTTCTCCACCAAGGTCTCCCAGTCACCACCCATTTGTGGTTGCTCAACCTTTTCCAAAACTGAAAAGGAGAACATTTTAAAATATTTACATATCATACTATGTCAGTACAAGGCATTGGTATGGTTGGCTTTACCAACAGCATACATATGTTTGTAAATTTGTACCCTCAAAGGACCAATTGTCTTACCAACATAAAAAGCCAGACAGGACAAACATAGTGTGATGTAAACAACATCCATTGTAATACAATCATAGCAGCCATTAACAGTGATCAGTTACAGAAACCCATGTATCTGAAAGCTAGCAGATTCAAGGATGAACCTACACTGTTTACATGAGCCACATTTCTTCAGCCCCCAGTTCTACACAAATTTATTATGACCTGTCCCATACCATTCAAAGATACTTTTATGATTTCTATTATTTTTGCAAACAAACCTAGGAGTGCAATCCAACTTGCCACTTAATCCTTAGCTGACAAATACAGTAGACCAATGATTACCAATAACAGTCCTCAGAAGATTAATATCCCTACTGTATGTTAAAACCATAGCTCCAGAAAGGTCATGAGAAGTGGATGGCCCTTGTTTTACATGGTTGCAGAGACCACCAGAAATATGGCCAGATATCAAAATAGGCTGATACCTAATATACCTGCGGTCGGCAATAAATTTGGATATTTGATTCAACATATCCTAGGGATAGCCCCTATACATAAATATTGTATTCAATTTATGTATTTCCTTATGGAATTGGAGTGTCATCAGAGACTAAACGACTTAATAAACTTAATAAACTGACCTTTCACCAAATTCTACTTTTGCCAAATAGGATGCTGGCTGTTGAAATGCAAAAAAAACTGGAAAAGTGGCCTGCAAAAAATACTAGACTCATACTTCTGATTATTAGAATCCTTGTATAACATAATATCAAGGAAATTTATCATATTTTGATCAAATGATAAGTAAACTCTAAAGGATCAGTAGTGTTGTTCAAAAACTGCATAAAACAAGCTAGTTGTTCATTATTACCACTCCATAAAATAAAAATGTCATCCAAATACCTTAGATAAACTTTTAGAAAAGTTTTGAAAGGTGAATTCAACACAATCGATGTCTCCCATGACTACAACACCATATTCGCAAAAGTGGGAACAGAGGCTGCACCCATTGCCACACCTCTGCATTGCGTAAAAAATTCACCTTCAAAATATACAAAATTATTTGCTAACACTAATTCCATACATTGAAAAATCAATTGCAACTCATTGTTTGCTAAATTTGTCCCCTTGGTCATGGCATAATGAAACAAATCCATACCCTCATCATGTGATATGACTGAGAACAAATCTTTAGTGTCAGTTGTAACAAATATCACATCATCCATATATGGTGTAACAGAAATCACTTCCAATAAATGCCAGGAGCCCTTGACCATGGGTCTATATCACCAGATTGAATGTTTAGGTTAATGAACACCTAAACATTGAACTGGTAAGACTGAAAGCAGAAAACCATAAACGGCCGATTTAACTCAGGGAAAGATTTTTCTTGGCTGTTAGCCAGATTTTGTCATTTTGTCTACTGTAGTGTGATCTCAGAGTTGGTATATTTAGTTAGGGGGGTGTGGGGGCACAGCCCCCCACATCGGGGGTGTTGGGTTCAAATTTTCTTTTTGTTTTTTGTGCCCAACAGAAGTCTTTCCCTGTGCCATTCGCGGTTTTCAGTTTTGGTCTTACTAGTTCGATGTTTAGGTGTTCGATAACCTAAACATTTGATCTGGTGATATAGACCCCTTGAGCACATACATGACTTTTGCCTGTTGGAAAAGTTTTTAATCTAAAATCCACAAATTTGGCCAAGGATTCAGTTTTAGACCCATCTGATTCAACAATGGGTCTCAAAGGGCGGTTGTTAATAGACTTATAAATTTTAGGGATACCAAAAATCCCAGGAATTCTGGGTTTGCTGACAGTAAGGTATTCTCTGAGACACATTGGGATATCCTATGTCAAAAAAATGCCCTCCAGAAGTAAATCGATTCCATGATAAGCAATATTAATCTCATTCCGAGAAGCCTCCAGTGAAAAATCTCCCATTGTGGAGGTATTCAAGCATCTTAGAGGAATAGAAGTGCTTGTCTTTAATGACAATCCCTCCACCTTTGTCAGGGTTCATAATCCGTATATTATTGTCCTTGGCCAAAACAAACAAGGAATTCCTCTCGGCATGATTAAGATTGTAAAATTTAGGCCTATTGTTTTTCCCGCCACTCCCTGATACTGTGTTCACATAACTGTTCAAATACATTAATGCCAGACAAGAGTGGTGGGTTATCTCCACTGGCTGTCTTTAAGCCCACCGTATCATTAACAGTAGGGGGAAGAATACATAACAAATTTAATTTCCTGGTGTACAGTTTTAGTTCAGTTATCAAATCAATTACATTAGGTTTCCTAGAAGGCATCCTAAATGGTTAGTATGTGTTAGTATTTTATACACTGATGAAGGGTTTGTTTGACTTGAAAGCTTTGTTTTATTAAACACTTGTTCAGTATCAGCATTGCTTGGTTTGTTTCATACTGCATCCAGTCTTGGTTATATGAACTAAGCTTTGTTCTGCAACTGTTTTGGCTTTTTGATTATTTATATACACATTCATACATTTTTTAGTTGGTTTATGTGGTTTCTTATAGGTTTGGTTATATATTAAATATTTAATATATATTTCACTTATTAATTCATATTTTTTATTTTTCATTTTTTATATATATGTACATATTTTCAACTACTTTTTTATTGGGGTGACAAAAATGTTTATTTCCTATTGTTAATACCATGTTGTTGCAGCAGTATCATGTAAATGTTTTTAATGCACTGGAGGCTTTTTAACTTGTTCATTGTGTACAACTTTAAGAATCTTTTGGTGCCAGTTTTAAAAGTTTATACTGTATAAGAGGCTTTGCTCAGCTTGTACTTTTGTTTCTGATGAAGTTCATTGCGTTTATGAACAAAAGAGCTTAAACTTACTTTTGTGGATTAAATCTGGTTGATTGAACCCATGCAGTGTTTTTTTTTTTTTTTTGTTATTTTTTGCTTTTAATTGTTAGTTGTGCTTAGTACAAGGTTATTTGCATTATTCTTATGATATGAGCTATATGATGGACAGAAGGAGAAAAATATGAACTAGGCCTCTTAAGATACCTCACTATCTTAGCATTTTGAAATGGGTGCACTGTCTCCACTATACACTGAGTAAGACAGTTAGTTACCAAATGTGCCAATACTGTATTTTTTTTTTTTTGCATTTCATTTTAACCCTTTCTTCTGTACACTGGTTGCTTATCCAAATTAGTTCATGCTGCAATTAGATTATATAATAACTTGCAGTCCACTGTCACCTGCAAAATTAGTACTCAAGAGGTCCTAGTTCTTTTTCTCTAAATTGGAGGAGAAGATACCAAAAAGGAAGGGTCACACTTCTAAGAGCAGAGGCACACCAATAATTGCCTTCATACTTTCTGAGCAGGCACCTGATAACTTAATAATGTAAGTTGTATCTTTCAGCCGGTTTGCTATCTGCCTCATGATTTATGGATCTACTTTTAATGCATATAACTTATTAACAATTCCATTATAGGGTATACTGTGGAGTATTTTGACCTCATTGAAAATAAGCTGTGTGAAGAGAATGACCACTATCTATAGCTTGTGTAACCTTCTAGAAAAAGGTTAACTAAGTTGACTAGGCTGGATATACCTAACTGTTGTGGGTGCAGCCTGATAAGTGTTTTGATTTCACAGTTAAAGAGTCTAGATGAAGCACCGAAGAGCTTTACAAATCAGACTAGTCAGTTGAATGGGTCTATAGTTTCCCAGAGCCATGGTGTGGCTCACTTGTGGAGGGGCATCACCACTGTAGTTTGCTATACTTCAGGGCAAATCTTATAGATAAACTCAGTTTAAACTATTTAAGGTGGGTTTCCACAAAGGCATATATGGTGCTATTTGTCAGGTGTCCAGGTAAAATATTAGGTCATGTGGAGTATGTTTAGTTTTAGCAAAGTATATGGAATTGAGGAATTTATGGAATTCAGGAATTTGTGGAATTAAAGCAGCTGTTTTAGGTGAAAAGTCTGCACTTAATTTGTCTGCTATTATATTTGCTATGTCTACTGGGTATGAGTGAAAGTACCATTTTGGATAAATTCAGAGCACTTCTGGGTGTTATTTCTTAGTTTATCAATGTAATTGTACAATAACTTTTAATTATCCATGGATTCAGGAACTAATTTAAGTTCATGATTTGCCTTATTAGCCTTTATATTCAATTTTAGTTCCTTACTGATTTTTGATGCATTCTTTAATTTAAGAAATTTCAGATACATTGCATAAATGAAAAAAAAATGTTTTCTCTTCTTATGCATTTTATTTAAGGTTGCAGACTACTACAGTAGTTTGTTTATTCATTTCACATTTTATTTGGCTGTAGTAGGGACAGCCAGGTATAGGTACTTATGTGGGAACATAACTCCTCTGCATAAGTAGTAGCTATTTCAGGGGTGGTTCTGGTGTAATTAGTATTGAATATGGATAGTTCATCATACAGTTTGAGGAGATGCATCCATTTAAATTCACTGAATTCAGAGTTATTAACTGCAGTGGTGTTTGAGCCATTGAAAGAGAAGTTTACATGTTTAAGGTCAGAATTAAGTTGAGATATGGAAACTAGAGTGATTGCACATTTACTGATCAAGAATATTATTGCTTCTAGTTGGTTTGTTAAATATTTGTTCCAGGGAATTATTAATTATTAAGTGTACATATCCCTGGGTGTATCCAACTTTGTGGCTATAAGTGCTCCAGTTTAGTGGTAGGTAGTTGCACTCTTTTATATTAAAGGCATTGTTGGTAATAGGTAGTTCCTCAAGTATCTGTATGTGGTCATCAGCACGTTTCATGTAGAAGGCTGTAAGGTGAGGTTTATCCTGGTCAGAGTAAGCCGGAGCTCAATGAGCTCCGTCTGTATGTGTCTGGGTGTCTACCTCTCGTTGCTGTGGTCCTTGACAAATACAGAAACGTCATTACGTTATCTTATTGGATGGAATGCATAGTAGGTACAAAAAACAAGTATGGAGGCAATGTTTTCTTTACAATGACACCAAGTCAGCAAAACTATAGAGACATTTGTTTACATTGCAAGAATGCTTCCAGGACAGGCAATTTGTTGTTAAGACTTAGGCATTGATAGAGTGACCTTGACACAGTCCATTTTAAGGCTGGAAGGACAACATTGTTAGCTGCTATGTTGAAATATCCATTAGCCAGACTATACATAAAAAATGTCATTATCAGATCTGCAAGAGCTTTTACCAATATTTGGAAGCCATGGCCAAGAGGTACAGGACATCATTGTCAAAGCAAGTCAAACTGTCAGTCATCTCTTTTCATGCTGACACATACTGGATTCCTCTAGAATAAAGTCAACCACTCTGCCAATTGTTGAAGCCAATCATCTTTTCTTTATATATTATTAGATATTATTATTTTACTTGGTATTACTTGTGTGAATGAACAACTTCTCTAAAAAATAGTGCCTTTCTTTCACTGCACAGATGCATGGTAAGATCTAACATGTCTCTCTGTATAACCCTCAGGGCATTGCAACTCAAGTCATTCACACCCACTTAAACTTCCATAAGGTTGTACTCATGTTTATTTAGAGGGAGGGTTTTAGGACTTGTGATATTATTGACTCTGACACTAGAAAACAACTGTGGCCCTCTCTTTGTCCAGTCTTGGGCATGTGGAAGCAGCGTGCCTGTCAGTAGAGCCTCCAATTACTAAGATGTTAAAGTTTGTTGTCTACCTCCAATGGCTGTTATGATGCAAGAGCATCTTGCAGTCATGATGGTGAATGGATAGATGCTATGATTCAGTCTTCTTATTCCTAGGAAGCATTGGGAGTGACTCTTTTATTTTTTTGGTCTCAGCATAAGTCTATTTTGTGTGGTTGTTATGAGATGTGGGTAGTAGTGTGTAATGCTTGCAGACTATCTTATAGGGTGAGAAAGATACCTCCAGAGTGCAAAGATGTTTGCATCTCTCAGAAAATGAATTACTTGAATCAAGTAGTAGCTCATTGTCTGTGGGCATATGCCAGTTACTACACTGTCTGATGTGCCACATTCTATAAGGTTGGTGACAAAGTAATACAAATAGGATTACATTACAACCTAAGCATCTGGATATTAAATTTTGTTTGGTCTACACGCTCAAGATTAGCTCTTCATAGCCTGACTTGTTGCTAGGTGTAGAAGAAGAAGAAAATGTATGCTAGGTGAAGGCTCGATTAATTCTGGGCAGCTAAGTGTGGCTTCACACACGCGCAAACACACACACACACACACACACACACACACACACACACAAAATGTCAGAATAATACAGCTGTACAACTACTATGACAATAAGGAGTCAGTGCTCAAATTTTAGAATGCAGTAACACTAAGTACAGCAAGCAACGAATAGCAGCTCATTGCAAACATCTTACAGTATATATGCAGCAGTGAAATGTTTGATTAGCTACTAATAGCAGTCTTGCACAATTGCATGCAGATTTCAGAAATACATCTATGCTGAAATGCTTAATATGCACATTAGCTGATGCTCAAGCATCCAATAAGTTTGTAAGTCAAGCTAAGAGTGAGTGAAAAGTATTAAACAGTACTATGCAGCATTACCTACAGCAAAATAGCATAGACTGTAATGAGTGTCTAACCAATTCAATATAAATAAAAAAATAAAACAACCAATAGGAATCTGACCTGCTGGTCCACCAGCTGTAACATATACTCACAAAATAGTATCAAGTTACCCCATCATTCACAGTAATCACAAGTAACATTCCAAGGTGGGCCCTAAACACTGCCTGACTAAGTTGTGTATTAGCAACATGTACAGAAATCAGCAAAACAAAAAAATGTACATGTACCCAAATTGTCATCATATGTGCCATGCTACACAATATGATCCTGTGGAAACAGCTGCAGCAGGAACAGCATGGGGCAGGGCCACACAGCCTCCCACCATTGCCAAGGCCTGTACAGGTACAGAGTGACTCAGAGGAGGAACATCCTGAGCCTGCCCCAGTAGGCAGAAGGAGGGGAGAGGCATGCCACGGACTGAGCAATATTACATACACAGAAATCTGAAAAAGAAGTCAGAATATAACTTGGTACTAGGCCAGCAGTGTCCTCAGCTCTATACAGCAACAAATTACCCACCCTAACAAAATAATCACTACCAGGGTTCCCATATACCCCCTATTCTGCAAAGCAAAGTTCTACCTCAGTAGCAATGTCCATTGAATTTGGCAAAAGAGAAACAAAACTATCTCATATGCTAAATAACAACTTAAGTAATTAAAACAAACATTCCTAGTGTTTGATGGTCCTGGATAAAGGAGTTAAATTCACTAAAAAAGATAAGATGAGGTTCCATCAAGAGCTCAGGTACATAGTTCATGACACTCCAACCTAAAGTTAAATTGTCAGCAAATTAACATTAAAGTGGTGCATTGGGAGATCAGTCAGGATTCTTGCAACCTGCGTTATTTTTTTATTGCTGTTGTTATTATTATTATTATTACTTTTACTGCAAATCTTGCATCCTAGACAAACAGGTCACATAACCATGATTAAAAATTATTGCAATTATTGCAAAATAAAATATCTTAAATCTTTTCACAGTAGTCAGATTTGCTGTATCAGTTTTATTATACAGCTAATCCTCACCACACATTCAGACTTTACTTTAGCTAAATGACTGGCCACCCTTGGTTGGTTGTGTGATTGATTAAGAATTAACCATCCATGAAATAACTTTAGCTGCTTCTTTACTGTTTTAATATCTATTCAGACATCCTTTGCTAGCACTTATACAACTGTTGCCAAAACTGCTTCACTGGCAGCTTGCCATCAGTCAGCTCTTATAAGATCAGAAGCAAATGCAGATGGTAAATTGATCAAATATGCATGAGAAATAATCAGGCACTAACAAAGGAATGTTATTGTCTCAATTGCTGTTACACTAAAATGTAACACTAAGGCAGAGCCATTTATGAAGAAGCACAACCCCCAGACTGACACTCACTCCTGAGAATCATTATGATTCATTTAAGTAATAAATACTTTGGTGAGATAAGTATTATTATTCTTCATAGCTGGAGAGTATTAAATGGACGTGTGGATAAAGAGTTTGTACTCAGTGCCAAAAGGGTCTGGTGAGAACTGGAAAGAAACTGAGAGCTGGAAAGCAGGTGGACAGCTGATATTTGGACTCCATTTTTGGATGCAACAGACAGAAGGCTGGTTTAAAACTGATGCAGACACCACTTAGCAGCACCTGTCCTGCTCTTCATAGTCTTGTTACTTGGAGATACACAATGAGAGCTATCCCCAGAATAAAAACTGGTACTATTGAAGATGATGCACAGTATACTAATGTGACAGTGGAAAAATGGGATTTTCAAATTACTAGCTCATTTCTGCTGCTTCCTATTGTAATCATAATGTGTAGCAATGATCACCACTAAACAAGAAAATTTAATACACCATTTAACACATTTTTTTAAAGAAACTGGGTTATGTAGGTGCCAACAAGATTAAACATTGCCTGTATAGTACAATTTTGTTATGCCCTTCATGCCAGGATATTCAAGGCTTAAGAGGGATATCTAATTCTTATAACAAATAACCTGCCAGATACACAACTGTTACATACAGGGTGCATGTTTGCATTTTAATTTCTTCTGTTACTGTTATATGCATAGAATGGTACCAGTAAGTGATAAGCTGATCATCTAATTAATTTAATACATGGGACTTACAAAGGTCAATGTGTTTGGTTTGGAGGGCCGAGAAAGGGAGAAATAAACAGCTGGACATTTAGGTTGAGGCTGTGGCATATTCACTGCATAGGGGAACATGGAAAACTTGTCCATGTCTTTTCTGAAATCCTGAATTTCTGTGTAATAATTAAGGTAAGCAAACAGCTAGAATGCTATCCCTGGCAAAGTTATGGTCTGTGGCCCATTAGCAATATTCACAGTCACATGTCTCATTTTTTATCATTTTATGCTTCAGTTTATATTGTCAGAAAAATTAGAAATTTGTTGTGTGTGTGTGTGTGTGTGTGTGTGTGTGTGTGTGTGTGTGTGTGTGTGTGTGTATGTGTATGTGTGTGTTTATTTCCACGTGTGGATGTATTCATGTGATTGAATTAGCAAAGCAATGCAGAATGACGTAAAACTGCACAAAGAACATCACGTGCCAGCTGTGCTCCTTGTGAGAACCTCAGATCATATGTATGTGCGTGTCTGTTTATGCATGCATGTATATTCATACAATGGAGAATTCTGTGACTATAACAGACTATTCTTTGTGTACATATATGACCTCTTGTATAACTAAGAGCCTGATTGTCCTAAAACTTTTCATCAAAACCATTAAAACTGAATCACCAATTGCTAACACCATCACTGAAAAAAAAAATGACTAATATCTGAAATCTGAAGAGATGCAATGAAACGAAGACTCTAGTTGCCTGTTTCTAGATAATGCACTTTATTTGCATACTCCATGCACATCAGTGTTGAAAACCATAACAATCGATAATTATGTGCGGTACAGCTAATTGCCAAGGGTTTTGCAAACAGGAAGAAAGAAGTCATCATCTCTCTCTACTTTTCCCTCATTAGACCAGTCATCGAATATAATGCCCCATTTGACACGTACCTCACTAAACACATGAACCAGCTGGAAAGGCCACAAAAGTACCTCACAAAGAAGATCGTAGGCCTTAAACAAATGTCCTACACAGACTCAAAAAACTCCATCTATTCCCTGTCTTATATCATCTATTAAGAGATGATCTCTGCTTGACTTACAAAGCCATCTCTGACCCAACTCTGTTAGAAATGATACATCCAAAGAAATCCAAATTCCTCTGCACTACATGCTCCAGAGATCTCAGCGTCATTACCACCATCAACAGAACATGCTGTAGGGACAGGTTCATAACCCAGAAACTGCCCATGCTCTGGAATAGACTTCCCATACATGTCAAGCAGAGCACCTCACTGGCACTCTTCAACAGAACTCTTGATGAGTGGATGGGAAATAGAAAGTTCACTCCAGGGATCACTGCAGTGGCTCTACTTGATAGTGGCACTGGGAACTAATGTCAGGCAGCACGGTGCCAGAGCACTTCAATGGGCTAGGCTTGTAAAGGCTCCAGGGCCATTAGCCTAGTACACACCTATGAAACTATGAACCTATTATCCTGAACGTAAGGGTAAGAACAAGCAAATGCAAAGTTCAGCAAATATATATAGCCTCAGAAAATAGTGTACCTATGCTAAAGGGCATAACATAAGGCACCAGGCAGCAAAATGTTTGAATTATGTTTTCATAAGGATTTTACCATGTGGCTAGCTGTCATAAATCATGACACTAGTGCTGCACTGAAATTGTTTTCTTATGGATTTGACCATATGGCTAGCTGTCATACGTCATGACACTGGTGCTGCACTGAAATTTAGTAAAAAGAAATACAAGCTCTGCTGAACTGGTTGGTGTTCAGGTATGATTCAAAGCTAGTGACCCTGACATCTGTTCCTGTAACACATTCCCCTGGATTCAGCAAGCTCTGCACGGTATGCAGGAATAGTGCAGGTGCTGCTGGAGGCAATATGGCCACCATGTGATCCAGGAATAGACTCCAGGGACGTGCACAAGTACTCCTGCACTATTCCTGCACAGACACAGCTCCTGTATGCAAATTCCCCCATTTGCAGGTGAAAGCCATGCAAATGAGGTGAATTTGTGATCCAGGAAACTATCAGATGGCCGTGCAGGACTAGTGTAGTGTGCAGAAATGTACTCGGTTAGTAATAGAGTACATTTCTGCAAACTACAAAATGGAGCCATGCCAGCTCCAAATAAAGGGTGTATAGTATGTGTAAAGCATGCCAATGGCCAGATATTTGGCCATTGGCATGGAAAAAAGTTGACAAAAAAAAAACTTTAATTTTTTTTTAGTCAATTTCAGCTGTTTAAGCAAATGGAATCGGGCCGAAAAAAAAATTGAAATAATCATTGTATCCAAAATCACTATTTTGCCATTATACTCAATGGCAGGCAGAAGACAATATATGCAATGCATAGTGGTTGCTAAGGGGGAATGCTCAGTGTGGGACATGTATCTATGCATTACCAGGCAATCCTATGCAAATGAGGGGAATAATACTGAATCCCAGATTTCCTCTCAATGGTAGCCAGCACCCAACAGTGTAAGTGCAGGAACACCATGGTGCAAGCCTAAGAGTTAGCTGACATCATAGGGAGGTTTATCATGCATACTGTAAGCTTATTGGAGCCCTGTGGCTCGGATTTGCCCTTAGCTTAGCAGAGCTAAGCAAGGGTGTGTGTCTGAGACTGCCTAGCACTCTTTACATTGCCTAAATGGGTGTGTGCACAGCGCGCCGTGTTTTAAAGGAAAAAAAAAAGTAAACCAGGAAATAGCAGCTCCGTGTACATCTGAGTACTGTGTTTCTGTGGTGCACCCCTGGGATTAAACAGGAAGGCATTGGGAAGGGAAAACTGCAGTAGGAAGATAATCTAGGAGAGCTAGCATAGCTGGCAGGTGAAATGTATCAGAATCAGTCAATTACACAGGCAGCAGCCCAGCCCAGCCTAGCACACCACTATAAACTATGCAAACACCTTTCCCTCTGTTTTTTCCCACAAACTCTACACCACTGGTGTACACAAGTGGGGAAATGTTAACAAACAAAAGCAAAAAAATGATTGGGGCTGCAGCAGCTATCATACATCAATATGTGCAAGAGGCTGAGGGTGGTGAGGTTGAGAATACTGATGACCAACCCACAGTGAGGAGAAGGAGAAGAGTGTACAGACCCAGGGTAACCTACCAGGGGCTACATAAGCTGGAGATAGTGGAGCGCTATAGGGTGGACAGGGACCTCCTACAGCAAATTGTTGAACTGTGCCGGCCACACCTCACACACAGAACTAATAGAGGGGAACCCATCACAGTGGATACCAAGGTATGTGTACAGGTACCTTCCAAAGGCCAACTGGGGATATCATGGGGCTCACACAGGCATCAGCATCCTGGTTACTTCACACGTTCCTGGATGCCATGTCAGCACATGCTGGTGAGTACATATATTTCCCCAACTAACATGAGGCATTGGCCAGCAATATGCATCTCTTCCACCAAATAGCAGAATACCCTGAGGTAGTGGGTGCTATAGACTGCAAGCACATATGCATCAAAGCACCACCTGGTGAGCGGGGTAGGGTCTACATTAACCGCAAGGGCTTCCCCTCCATCAACTGCCAGGTCATGTCCGATGCCCAGGGCATTATAATGAATGTGTGTGCTGGCTGAACTGGAAGCTATCATGACTCCCACATCTGGCATCTGATGCAGCTGTACCAGAGATTTGCCAATGGGGACATACCTTATGGTCACCTAGTGTGGGGATGCTGATTATATAATGGAGCCGTGGCTGATGACACTCATCAGAAATGCACACACACCCAAACAAGAACTCCATAATGAGTCACACGCACAGACCAGAATCATAATAGAGCGTGTGTTTGTGATGCTCAAGTCATGTTTCCGGTGCCTGGACACATCCAGTGGAGCCTTGCAGTACTCACCAGCTACATGTACCCAAATTGTCATCGTATGTGCCATGCTACACAATATGATCCTGTGTAAACAGCTGCAGCAGGAACAGCATGGGGCAGGGCCACACAGCCTCCCACCATTGCCAAGGCCTGCACAGGCACAGAGTGACTCGGCGGAGGAACATCCTGAGCCTGCCCCAGTAGGCAGAAGGAGGTATGCCCAGTATGCCAATGCCTTGGCAAAGAGGCAATGCATATCACATACACTGACATGGTAGGGACTCATCTCTCTGACTCGCATATACAGTAAAAGGGATGCCAAACATGACACTACCTGTGCTTAACCATGTATAGGGAGTGTACTATGTACATCTAACATAGTCAGCCCTCCAGCACCATCATCAATACTGGCACAGCCACAAGTTAAGTCAATCTCCCTACCAACTGCCAGGTGGAGTAGTATGTGTTGTTACTTGTATCTATGGTATGGATGTGAGCATGCAAGGGAATCGGGTGGTTGAATGGGATGCTACCACCCTAGAAAACAAAAATGGGAAGAAATTGAGGGTAATGCTGCTCAATGCCAGAAGTCTAAATCTCAAAATGCACGCACTCGAGGCCCTTCTCAGTATGGAGAACATCGATGTCTGTGCTGTAACTGAAACCTGGTTCAAGGCTCCTGAGAGCACCCCGGCACTATTAGGTTTTACCTCATATCATGCGTTCCGGCCCCAAAACCCGGACCACTCCACAAAAGGAGGGGGTGTATCCATATTCATAAAGGATACTCACACCTCCAGGTTGGTGGCAACGCATGAAGCTTGGAAACCATCCAGGTGCAACTAACAATAGGCAAAACTGCTCTACAAATTGTAGCATGCTACAGGCCACCCTCTCAAACTCAGGAACCCCACACAGCCTTCCTGAAGACACTGGAGGGTATAAATGTATCTCAAACACCATCATATTGGGTGACTTCAACTACCGAATATAGACTGGGAACATTACTCAAGCCCTAACTTTCTAGCCCAACGGTTCCTGGAGTTCATAAATTCAAATGCCATGGAACAGCTAGTCACTGTTCCCACGAGAGGAGAAAATATACTAGATCTCATTGTCACAAACATGGGGACAAAATGCTCCACACGAAGTATATCCCTCATTGGTGAGATCTGATCATAAACTAATCTCACTGGAAATCCACATCCCGCCCCCACCCCAAACAAAAAAGACCATAGTGAAGAACTTCTCTAAAGCAAACCTCACACTACTCAAGACTGGTGTGGTATCCTTCAAGGCCCCTGAGTCAGAGGAAACCACAACCCAAGCTGCGGAAGCCCTTACAAATGCCTTCTATGAACACCTCCAGGACTGCATGGATCAGGCAATCCCAAATAAAACCAAGACTCTTTCCACAAAGGGCAAACGTCCAGTCTGGTGGACCCCAGCCATTAACAAACTTTACAATAAGAGGAGAAAGCTATTACATGATAGAACAAAATCCATAAAAGGGAAGTCACCCCTGATCATTATTAGTAAAAAATTACGAGCACTCATAAAATCAACTAAGGCCAATTTTGAGAGAAAAATTGCCATGGATTCAAAGGACAATCACAAGGCCTTTTTCAGCTATGTTAGGAACCTGGGTGGAAACTCACAGATATGCTCAGAATTAGTCCAAAATGATACAAAAATCACTGAACCCACAGACATTGCCAACATACTGGCAGACAGGTTCAGTGCAAACTTCACCCCCCCCCCCCCGCTAAAGGAGAGATAACTATCCCAGCCGAGTGTAGCCTCCCGGACATCTCAAATGCGCAGGTGAAAGCTGCTCTCTCTAAAGCTAAAAACACAGCATCAATGGGACCGGATGGTGTCCCCGGCTGTGTGCTACACGAGCTAAATGAGGAATTAAACCCGCACATAAGGCAGCTGTTTAATCTCAGCCTTACCACAGGATACGTGCCCAAGGAGTGGCGTCACGGCAACTGTGGTCCCACTCCACAAAGGTGGCGCCTCACGGACCCTGGTAATTACGCCCCATAAGCTTAACAAGTCTAGTCTGCAAAGCTATGGAGAGGATCATAATGGAGCTCATAAACAAAGATATAGGGGACTTGCAGACATTGGACCCGACCCAGTTTGGCTTTGTCAAGGGAAGATCATGCCTTTTGAACTTGGTCGACTTCTTGAAATAGTCACCAAGGCCATTGATGAGGAAAGGCAGTCCATACAGCCTACCTTGACCTTGCAAAGGCTTTCGACACAATACCCCACTCGGGTATTGTAGAAAACTTACCAGCTTAAATGTAAACCCATATGTCACAAGATGGGTTGCAAACTGGCTTAAGGACAGAACCCACAGGGTTAGAGTTGCTGGCGCTGTGTCAGACTCCAAGCCGGTCACAAGTGGTGTCCCACAGGGCTCGGTCCTTGGCCCCTATTGTTTGGCATCTACTTCTCAGAAGTACAGGCCAACATGGGAGGACTTTGGCTGACAAAGTTTGCAGATGACTGCAAACTGGGCCATAGTGGAAAGTGCATCGGACACTGATATCCTTCAGAAGGGACTCACGGAAACAGATAGCTGGTGCCAGAGCCATGGCCTGAAGTTAAACGCCAAAAATGTATAGTCATACCCTTCGGGAAAAACAAGGTAACCCCAAGCTACCATATAGGTGGCAATCCACTAAGCACAGAAGAGGTTATCAGGGACCTGGGGACCCAGGTTGACAGTGGCCTTTCTTTGACACTCACATTGCTAAAGTGGTTAGAAAGACCTTCTACATTGCCCACCTGATCATGAAGGGATTCACATCCAGATCTAGTGAGGTCATTGTTCCCTGTACTCTTCACTTATCAGACCAATGATCGAGTACAATGCCCCATTCGGGATGTATCTCACCCGACATCTGCAGCAATTGGAGAGACCCCAAAAGTTCCTCACCAAAAGGATAAAGGGACTCCAAAATCTGTCATATGCTGCCAGATTGAAGAAACTCCAGCTCTATTCAGTCGCATACCGTCTGCTCAGAGGTGACATGTGCCTGACATACAAGGCCATGTCCAACCCGGAATTAATGGACATGCTCCACCTCAAAAAATCCAAATCCACCAAAACCACTAGAGCAAGCGACTTAAACCTTAGCACGGATATAAATAGGACGTGCTGGAGGGATAGATTTATCACTCAGAGACTCCCTATGCTGTGGAATAAAATCCCGGTCCATGTGAGGCAGAGCACCTCGCTGACTCTGTTCAAGAGAAATCTAGACCTGTGGATGGGAGATCGTAGGTTTACCCCGGGAATCATCTCTGGGTCACTGCTGGACAGAGGCACAACAAACTAATGGGCACAGTATTTTTTCATATAAGGGGTGGCGTAAGCCACAATAATTTGGGCTAGGCTTATAAATGCCTTAGGGCAGATAGCCTAGTATAAACCTATGAACCTATGAACCTATGAACCTATAGTGGCAACATGAGATCTGTAACAAACACTGATGTCACCATAGTACCCAATACTATACAAGGTGACACAACTCACTGCAGGAAATGTGCTGGAACACGTGTGTCCATAAGACACACACATGCCAGTCAGGGAAGTTCACATACCCAACAACAGTCTCAGCCAGCAGGACAGGTGTAGACGAACACAAACAAAGGCTGTGCTAAGGCCTCTGATTGATGGCTATGGAAAACAGCCCCCCCCCCCCAGACCTAGACAGACAGACTACAACAGGTCAGGCAGTGGGATGTTAGTTATGAAGGGTAAGAAGTCAGAAACTGAAATGTAGGTCAATCAAACCTAAGATCTGTAATACACTGATATGCTTCTAGTCAGCATGATAGGTTAGAATACAGAATGAAATGGAGTCCCTGAAATACCACTACAGTCATAGCAAATGTGTACAAGTATCAGGTGTGCCCCCTGACCCTATGTAGAAATCTAGTAACATTCAGGTGTGCCCCTCACCACTCCTATGTAGAAATGTAGTAACAGTCAGGTGTGTCCCTCCAGTCCCATGTAGAACTGTAGTAACAGTCAGGTGTGCCCCCCAATCCTATGTAGACATGTAGTAACAGTCAGGTGTGTCCTCCCCCAATCCTATGTAAAAATCTAGTAACAGTCAGGTGTGCCCCCCCAATCCTATGTAGAAATGTAGTAACAGTCAGGTGTGCCCTTCCAGTCCTATGTAGAACTGTAGTAACAGGTGTGCCGCCCCAATCCTATGTAGACATGTAGTAACAGTCAGGTGTGCCCCCCCAAATCCTATGTAGAAATCTTGTAACAGTCATGTGTGCCCCCCAAATCCTATGTAGAAATGTAGTAACAGTCAGGTGTGCCCCTCCAGTCCTATGTAGAACTGTAGTAACAGTCAGGTGTGCCCCTCCAATCCTATGTAGACATGTAGTAACAATCAGGTGTGCCCCCCCCAATCCTATGTAGAAATCTAGTAACAGTCAGGCGTGTCCCCCAATCCTATTTAGAAATGTAGTAACAGTCAGGTGTGCCCCTCCAGTCCTATATAGAACTGTAGTAATAGTCAGGTGTGCCCCCCCCCTCCAATCCTATGTAGACATGTAGTAACAGTCAGGTGTGCCCTCCCCAATCCTATGTAGAACTGTAGTAACAGTCAGGTGTGCCCCCAATCTTATGTAGATATGTAGTAACAGTCATGTGTGCCCCCCAAAGCTATGAAGAAATGTACTAACAGTCAGTTGTGCCCCCCCCATCCTACATAGACATGTAGTAACAAGTCAGGTGTGTCCCCCCAAGCCTATGTAGAAATGTAGTAACAGACAAGTGTTCACCCTGATCCTATGTAGAACTGTAGTAACAGTCAGGTGTGCCCCCCCAATCTAGACATGTAGTACAGTCAGGTGTGCCCCCCAATGCTATGTAGAAATGTAGTAACAGTCAAGTGTGCATCCCCCAATCCTATGTAGAAATGTAGTAACATGTATGTGTAGGTATAATGACAGCGGAGCACAGATTACCTGAGCTGGCCAAGGTAGCAGGATAGATTGTAGCATGTGTACAATATGCAGTTCTGTGTGTGTTAGGTTGGTGTGTGTTGTATATTGTATGAGAGTGGTCAGTATGTATGCATGTTGAGGTTTGTCCTGGTGGCCATTGCTCAGTACTGCCGATGACAGGGCCAAGTTCTCACAACTGCAGTGCCAAACACAATGCTTCCCAGCAAAACACATTCCAGCAGTAAGCCATATTAAATGTTTGGAAATAATATGAGTCACCATCTGAAAGATGGACATAGCATGAATACCGGCCCAGATATACAAGCAGTACACAGGGAAAAGTACCTCAGATATACAGTGCATAATATGTAACTGTCAAATGGACACACTCTTTGAATTGTACATACAGGTTTTCAGCACATTATTTGGGCTTGTAGTACGGAATACCAATGTTGTCTAGCCAAAGACTGGTAGACCACAAATGTCATAGGAATGTAGTATTGAGAAACAGCTGATGTCCCTGCACAAGCCATCATAGGTGAAATGCCCCATCCTTATCTGCGAGTCAGATGCAAGTAGTGTCCATAGCACACATGCACCCAGCTCACCCCACCACCACCCACAGGTACCTCACCAGTCTTATCCCTGCTTTTCGGAATGAGTACAATATGAACCCCCCACACACACACACCTGTGTATGGCAATAGCGAAAGAATGCAGCATGCAGAAAAGGTGTCCCATGCAGGTGTGTCCCTAGCAGTAAGCAGCACCCTGCCAGCATCCACACCACTGGATCAATACTGACAGAAAGTACTGGCATGAACACCTTGCACACCTACCCTGTCACCCCAGGGGAATATAGTGCATTGCAGTCTGAAACTGTAGGAGTGACAGAATTCAATGGCCTGCTACAGCTGCATACATCACTACCAAATTGCCTACATTCCTCTGCCAAAGTACTGTGTCTCACCTATACTGCCAATGTATGTTATGTCATGGACTCCCAAATAACAACATAATACAGTCCACAGAACCCAAATGTAAGGCCATGTGGACACATCAGAGTAACATGTCCACCATGTCCTACTGCATGAACTGTGGACCAACACCAAATTACTGCTGGGATGGGGTGATAACTATAGGGAACATATCAGATAATGTTTGCATAATGTATGGAAGAGGATAGAATAATAGAGGGGGGCTGGGATCATGACCAGCATGGAGTGTGTGAAGTCTGAAACTCAGCCATGTGCACATACTATCCCTGGCTGCAAACACAAGAATGGGTAGCTACAAACCTGTTCATAGACCACAATGTGAATGGGTAATGTCCAGAATTATGACCCCTGCCTCTGCATAACCTGTATGAATCTGTACAACTGTGAGGTATGGCCACAGCAGGATATGGCCATACTGTCATATTGATGGATGTACAAGCATGGGATCTTCTGCCACCTCTGTGTCAAGGTGTTGAACCATTTACATAGACCCAGCAGCAAGTGTCTGCAGCTTCCCCTCCAGAATAGCATGATTGTGCTAGAATATGTAGGCTGCTGACCACAATACTGGATAAAGCTGCATTTACCCTGTGATCACCAAGACATCACTGCAAGCAAATATGTATACCTGACAGTACTTGATGACATAAAACATCACAGTGTATAACAGTACATATGTCTGAATATCTCTGCTAACACCAGGACCATGTAACAGAAGCAGCACAGACACAATTACCTACTGTAACCCAGTGTTATTTGCCCATTTTGAACCCATATTGTCAACTGATCTACAGATATCCTGCAGAAACAGTTTGCTGGCTGTAGGTATATAACACAAAAGCCTGCACTGGAGTGCAATCTACCTGGAATGGATTCATACATTCAATGCAGAAGGTCATACTGGGCATGCTCCCACACTTACAGAAATGAATCCAGTGTCTGGCAACAACAGTGGACCATACATATCTGACAGTCCAAGATGTCAGTTCATACACACCTCAGTACACACCAGTCATGCTTTGCACACACATTGGATAGGAATACACACATATATCCAAGGACAACACGCTATAATAGGCCACAATTACACATACACAGATGTGTGGAAGAGAGTGACAGACAGTGACAAAGAGCCTCCCATCATGAGGCCTGTCCCACCCAGCACACATCCAGTTGGCTAAAACTACATGATATGCAAATGTCAATCACCGTAGACATTTGCCTCTGGTATCCCTCAGCACTATAGTATGTGTGGTGCTTGTGCTAACTGTGTAACATGACTGTACAAGTCAGTAGTCATCTAGCAGTTATATACACATACCTGTGGAATATAAACCTGTGTGTGTCTGCCTCTAGATGAATGGGTTATGGCCCATGCACACACACTGCCCTCCCCATCACAGTGTATAACAGTACATATGTCTGAACATCTCTGCTAACACCAGGAACATGTAACAGAAGCAGCACAGACACAATTACCTACAGTAACCCAGTATCCTTTGCCCATTTTGACCCCATATTGTCAACTGATCTACAAATATCCTGCAGAAACAGTTTGCTGTCTGTAGGTATATAACACAAAAGCCTGCACTGGAGTACAATCTACCTGGAATGGATTCATACATTCAAGCAGAAAGTCATACTGGGCCTGTTCCCACACTTACAGAAATGAAGCCCATGTCTGGTAACAACAGTGGACCATACATATCTGACAGTCAGAGATTTTAGTTCATACACACCTCAGTACACACCAGTCATGCTTTGCACACACAGTGGATAGGAATACACAGATATATCCAAGGACAGCACACTATAATAGGCCACAATTACACATACATAAATGTGTGGAAGAGAATGACAGACAGTGATAAAGAGCCTCCCATCATGAGGCCTGTCCCATCCAGCACACAACCACATGATATGCAAATGTCAATCACCGTAGACATTTGCCTCTGGTATCCCTCAGCACTGTAGTGTTTGTGGTGCTTGTGCTAACTGTGTAACATGACTGTACAAGTCAGTAGTCTTGCAGTTGTATACACATACCTGTAGAATATAAACCTATGTGTGCCTGAGTGTTGTGTGTCTGGCTTTAGATGAATGGGTTATGGCCCATGCACACACACTGCCCTCCCAATTGGCCTACTATGGCAAGCCTGCTGATGTCTTCACCTTGAAATACACCTTTGGGGAAGTAGTAGCCCTGTAATCTCCATGGCACGTTCTATAACTGCGTAATGCTGTAGTGTGATGTACTACTTAGGAAAGAGTTCTAATCTCAGACATGGCAAGTGTGTGTGTGTGTGTGTGTGTGTGTGTGTGTGTGTGTGTGTGTGTGTGTGTGTGTGTGTGTGTGTGTGTGTGTATGTGTGTATGTGCTTGTTTGTCTGTGTAGGGAGCAATGCTTTTGAGGCCATTCACAGTCACTACAGCCTCCATTGCCTTTCTTTGCCAAGCCAGCTGATGTCATTTACTTTAAAATACACCTTTGGGGAAAGAGTAGCCCAGTAATCTCTGTGGCGTGTCCTATAACTGTGTAATGCTATAGTGTGATATCCTAGTTAGGTAGGAGTTCTATTCCCGGACATAGCAAGTGTGGATGTTTGTGTTTGTGTAGGGAGCAATGCTTTTGAGGCCATACACAGTCACTACAAACTCCATTGCCCTTCTTTGGCAAACCTGCTGATGTCATTCATTTTGAAATACACCTTTGGGGAAGGAATAGCAGAGTAATCTCCGTGGCGTGTCCTATAACTGCATAATTCTGTAGTGTGATGTAGTAATGAGGTAGGAGTTCCAATCCCAGACATGGCAACTGTGAGACTTGTGTGTGTGTGTGTGTGTGTGTGTGTGTGTGTGTGTGTGTGTGTGTGTGTGTGTGTGTGTGTGTGTGTGTGTGTGTGTGTGTGTGTGTGTGTGTGTGTGTATGTGTGTTTGTCATTCATATCCTGTGTGGAAGTAGCTGTGAGTGTGTAACAACTGGACTCATTGTGGAGCGGGTTTTGCAAATTTCTTACATGGTGGGCCAATTATATGTCACAATGTCCACCTTACAAGGATAACAGATGTCAAACAGCAGAGAGGCTGGGGTTGTCAATCCATATTCGTACATGTGACATCAAGGCCTGGCAAACAATTTAGGCAACCCTTGTATTATCCAGAGAACACTCTCTACCCATGTCTCATACACAAACACACTCGGCTAGGCAACAACCACTATGTTGGTAGTTTCCTGAATATTGCCCACAGATAGTAACTATGGAGTGATTGCAGCAGACTACAGAAGTCATGGCACCCTGTCCCATCATTACAATAGGCACATAATTGCATACAGTGCTCTTTCACTATGTTCCCACTGGACGCCTGCAACAACTGTATTGCCAGCAAATGTAACCCACAAATAACATACCATGCTTTATACACATGCCCTGTATGGACAGATGCTACTGACACCAGAGAACACCTGTATAATGCTGTCAATGTAGGTGCAGAGTCAACTTGGTGTCCATTGGTAGTTCCCACCACATGAGGCCAGGAATGGCACATCTGATGATAACAATCATTGTATACAACATGCCTTAGACACCCCAGGTACACATCCACATGTCAAAGAACATGCATGTGGGACATGTGCACATCCCAGACACCGTCCGTGTCATGGACTATAGAACACATACATGGCAAGCATTGCACAGAACTGGCCACCCACAATAGTAACCCAGATGACTGGATGGTGAATACAATACCCACATGTGTGGGCCAATCCAGACACTACACCCCTGAACCACACTGCGGACCATTTTCATGTGGCCTGATGCCAATGTATACCGATTACCTAGCCTTGTACAGCCTTCTGGCACAGTCAACCAGTACACACTTGTGAAGCAATGCACCCATGCGTGTCAGTACTGGCAAGCTGTGTCTGCGTGTGTGTGGAGTATAATGATTTTGATGCACTTCAGACTCACTACACCTCTCATTGGCCTACTGAAGCATGCCTTCTGATGTCATACACCTTTACATACCCTTTGCCCATATATCATCCTGATAACCCCTGTGGTGCATGTGATACCTGTGTATTACTGTATTGTGACAAGCTAGCTAGTTAGGAATCTAATCCTTACCCTGCCAACTGTGATAATGTGTGTGAGTCCCTGACAGAGTATGGCTGTGTCGACGTTGACACCAGTTCATGTGGACAGGCACGTGTACTACATCTACCTTATCCCTCCTTCATCACTGTTGCAGATGTCACTCACCATCAGCTATACCTTTGGACAGCTCCCCAACATGTAATCTCTGTGGTGCATGCAATAACTGCATAGACATGTGATGGCAATACATAGTCAGGCATGGGGGTTGAAACCTTGTACTGGTAAGTGTGTGACACAAACATGCTTAGGTTTTACTATCCCACCCTCCCTTCCTTACTTTGTTTCTGTCTGTCTCTCTCACCCCCTCTCTGGTGGATGTGGAGAACTACACCTGCTTTTCTTATGCAGCAGCTTGTGTTTTGTAAGTGATGCTCATGATCAGCTGATGGCCTCTGTACCAAATTGCAGTCCCCCAATAGCTGATTGCATGCGGAACAGCTGTGGTAACATTCCCATAGCCAATTGCATGTAAACACACTACTATACTTAGAAACATCATGTGGGTGTTGGGCCTTTTCATTCACTGTGAGCAGGACCTCATGTCAGTGTTTGACAAACAGCATCACAGATGGTAGTAGGATATACCTCTAACAACATACACTGTGGACACAGGCCAACAAACAGGAGGTTGATGTTCCAGACATGACTACAGAATGTAAGTGTTGCTCTTCTGCATTTGGAGTAATGTTGGTTTAACAGTGTTTGTGTGGATATGGCTGGTCTACACAATGTAATACCTGTCATGACAGTGTTATGTGTTTGAGGAAACTCCCACCTGTAGGGTTATCTGCAGGCTGGGCAGTGTTTGGAGTCTTATGTTTTTTGTGTTACACACAGATCACCTATCTTAGAAATGCAGAAGCATAGTTTGAGGTTTGCAGTCAGTACATGGTGACAGCCATGACAGTTACTGACTTCATATCCCTCATAGGACATATGTCACAACAAACCCTGTTACAACAGTAAATGTATGAGGTTATCACAGCAACATGCCAATATTGGCCCAGTGTTTGTGGCTCCAGCCACAAGTCTGTCAGCCTTTGTACATATAAAGCAAAACTAACATGACCAAGCAAGCAAGAAATAGGCTTCAGGAAACTCACGGCACACAATGAATATACCAAAGTAGGTTTAATAAAACAAAATGAACACTGGATACAACTGTGTAGTATGAAGTGCTTTTCGTCTGACAGAGTTTCCAGACATCTTCAGATACACTACCATACATTCGTTAACCATTTAAAAACAATTCAATTAAATCACATGACAACATTAATTACATCTAAATTAACTCTTGAAATGACTTTCCTGTTATAAAAGCCTTAATTTACGTAATTCATGCTCCAACTATTATGTGTATAAAATTGTATCTGTATCAAATTACACATAAATATATACATACATATACTCATTCATTTAAGGGGTGTTAATTTAAAAGAATGAAAAGGACAGAAACTATTAAATTTGAAATTTACCTTTCCCAATCCTATTAATAAATTACCATTCAAAGCTGTTAAAACCAGTACCTGTAAACATATTATATTATGTTAATTTCCAGGTCTGAAGTTATAAATCATCATCATCATCTTCTTTCAGCTGTTCCGGTTAGAGGTCGCCACAGCAGATCACCTGTTTCCATTTCTTCCAGTCCTCTGCATATTGCTCTGTCACACCAACCACCTGCATGTCCTCTCTCTCCACATCCATAAACCTTATCTTAGGCCTTCCTCTTTTCCTGTTACCTGGTAGCTTCATCCTTAGCATCTTTTTCCCAGTATACTCAGCATCCCTCCTCAGCACATGTCCAAACCAATGTAATCGTGCCTCTCTGGCTTTGTCTCCAAACCTTCCAACCTGGGCTGACCCTCTAATATACTTATTCCTAATCCTGTCCACCCTCGTTACACCCAGTGCAAATCTTAACATCTTTAATTCTGCCACATCCAGCTCAAACTCCTGCCTTTTTGTCAATGCCACTGTCTCCAACCCTTATAACATAGCTGGTCTCACTGCCCTCTTGTAGACCTTCCCTTTCACTCTTACAGGTACTCGTCTGTCACAAATTACTCCTGACACACTTCTCCACCCTGCCTGTACTCACTTCTTCACCTCTCTTCTACACTCACCATTACTCTGAACTATTGACCCCAAGTATTTGAACCCATCCACCTTCACCACCTCTACTCCTTGCATCCTCACCATTCCTCTATCCTCCCTCTCATTCACAGACATATATTCTGTCTTAAGTTATAAATAATCACCTTAATAAACTTCTAAGTTTTAAAATACATGCTATAGAATATATTTCATTCAGGCCTGGAGGGCTGCAGGAGTCTAACCTAAGCTGCCATTTCAGTTCGTTTTTTTCAAGCAACAACTTACTGGATCCACCTCTAGAAATACATTCACTTCCTTCTGATGTTACTTGTGCAATCACTTAAAACTTAAAAAAATGATGAGAGTGCTCTTCACAATGTCTGGCTAATGCATTGACCAGCTTGTACCTATTATTGGCATTTATATGTTCATAAATCCTATCCCGTAGTCTACGATCAGTTTTACCACATAAAATGCTGGAAAACACTGACACTGAGCCAAGTAGATCTTAAGAAAGTAGTTCTTGTTTCTAATTGAAATTTTTTTACCAATCTCAATATATTTACAATAGTTGCACGTCACATCTATGCATCCCTGCATTTCCTTTTGTAATTCTCAGTGGAGTTTCTATTATATTTTTCATATTTTTACCCTTTCTAAAAGTTGTTACTGGCCGGTCTCCTACCTTTTGTAAAATATCCTTATCAGTAGTAAATAAATGCCAGTATTTTCTTAAGTTTTTTTGTATTTCCTCAGCTCCAAGGTTAAACGTTAACACAAAGGTAAAAGCAAAAGGACTATTTCCTCCACAGTTTGATCCAACGTCACCTAAATCTGTTGGTGAATGTTGTACTATGTCTACTTCCTCGTCCAAAGCCACCGTCAAGGTCCCCTTACTCAATATAGGTTTGTAAACCCCATTATCTCATTTGAGTTGGACTTCTGAAATTATGTTAACCAATAAATTTATTGGGTACCGTCTATGAAGGAACATTTCTTTTAGGTTTTCACATTCCATCCTAAAATCTACATCTCTAGAGATCATCCTTGCTGCTCGCACCACCTGCCTCTTTACCACCGACTTTTTCTGGTGGAAGGGGTGTGAGCTAGTGAAATGCAGGAATGAATTTGAGCAGGTGTTTTTCCTAAAAATCTTTGCTATATATCTATGTTCCTGAACATCTTTATGAAGTTCTACATCCAAGTAGGTTATTCTTTCCCCTTGGTAGTCATTAGTAAATTAAAAAAATGAGTGGTACCATTAAAGTAATCAACAATATTCTTTGCTACTCTATGATCTCCCTTGATGATCAAGAAAATATCGTCCAGGAACCTAGTGTAAAATACAATATTTTCCATATGTGTGCTTTTCAACACATAGTTCTGTTCCCAAAATGCCATCATCAGGTTAGTGAAGCTTGACCCATGGCAACCCCGATTTTTTGTAAATACAAATTGTCATTAAATTAAACTAAACTTTTAAGGACAATTCCCAATAGTTCTTCTATTAGTCTTTGTTCACTCTCAGGGGCCCCTTTTAACCTTAACAGTTCGATAACCCATTCTATGCCTAAATCCTGAGGGATAGATGAATATAAGTCACATACATCTACCGTTAAAAAATTACATTCCCTATTAAATTCTAGTGAGTTAATCTGTTCGAGAAATGTCCATGAGTCTTTATAGAGTTGCTGTTCTTTACTCACATAGCTCTTAAGTATTGAATCTATAACTTTAGCACATGGGTATGTAATCGACTGTCTGCATCAACTAAAGCTCTCACTGGTGGATCCATGGTGCCTTTATGTATTTGTGGGGCTCCAAATAAGGTGGGTAACCTAGGTTATGGCATTGACAGGTAAGGGTTTACCTGCACATCTGTTAAACCATCAATGAACAATTCATTGATGTACATTCTTATCCTGTTATAAGCTGTGTTTAGTTAATTTATGCTCACTTTAACATATGTGTCTTTTTCTAATAAGTGCCTCATTTTCTCTATATAGTGCCTAATATTCATTACCACCAGCCCGCCCCCCGTTATCGGGTTTCATAATGCGGACTGGGAGGTTCCTAAACTGTGATAGTAACAATCATTCTTCAGTAGTCATATTGCACTTATTTGTTGTACTAATCCTACTGTTGAATAAATGTCTAAACTCAGTCTCATACATACAGTCAAACATGTTGCTTAAGGGATGGATTGGTGGGTTAAATGTGCTCGCAGTTCTCAATTCTTGGTTACAGTAAGTAGTATTCCCTAGTAAAACAACCAAGTTAAGTTTTCTTATATATAACTTAAAGTCTATCAACTGTTCTGCTAGGTCGCTCATATTCGAGGGTACAAAAGTTAGTCCTTTCGCAAACAGTTCAACTAACCTTTCGTCAATGTGATATTCAGTAAAACTGTAAACATTAAAGTCACCTTTCCTGTTGGTAATTATCTGGCATGAAGGGGTTTTCTAGCCCATTGCAACGAACACATTTTCCACTATTACTTCTTCCTGTTGCTCTGAGTGTTATAATTCCTCGTGGGGTTCACTGTATTCATGCTCCATTTCCTCTCCTTCTTGCCCTAGTACTTTTTTTGCTGCTGATGTTGGTAGTTGGATTGATTTTGCTGTCCCTAAAAATTTTCCTTGTCTTGGGCACCATTTCTAATGATGTTAGCATTCGCAAAAGTTTCATATCCGTTGTTGTTTTGTCTGGCGTTGGTGACATCACATTCTCCTGTTTGCTTTCTGAATAGTTATTAGTAGGTGCGGTTAACTGTTGATCACTTCCAATCACATTCCAAGATTGTAAGGGGGGTGGTCTAGGGTAAGCAGTGCCCTCCGCATAAACTTTTAAGTCCCTTTGCAACTTTCTGATTTTGGTTTCTTTCAATCTATCCAGCTGTTGTGTAATACTAGTGAATGTCCATTTATAATCAAACTGGTAATGTTCGAAAGCATTGTGTGTTTTAATTTCTTGATCCAACTCCATGGCCTCACTGGCCAATTTATTAATCTGATTTTGATAATGTTTAGACATGAGTTTCAATATGTCCAGCCCCTGGTTCTTGAAGAGGTCTATTAACTCTTTGTGAAAATCTGAGACAGGTTCCAAACCACTAGGGTATTGCCAAAACCTTAGTCCCTTCGGGACTATATTTACCTTAATGCAAACACCAAAGTAATTCAATTCTAATTGTAGTTTACTGATTTTTAAGAGTTTAGCATCAGATTTTTAATTTCATATTAATGTTGGTACTACTTCCAGCCAAAACTCCAGGAAATATATTCCTATTTTGGCTACCAAGGTTCGGTTGTTCACTAAGCCAACTAGTGATGTCCTGGGTCCCTATAAGCCCCAAAGTAGTCTGTCGTCATGGTGCAGAATCTACCGGTCTCAGGTTGTTATGAGTATTCCCCATGTTGTTGGTTCCTACAACCGTTGCCTGCTGATCACCTTCTAAACATTGGTTCAATGCCGTATTCATTGAATTATTCATATTAACACCCCTCATTCTATCCATAAAACAGTCAGAGTCTTGCCTAGAAGGCTGAGTGAGTTGCTCAACCCTAGCAGGCAAGTTTTCCAAATGTTTGTTCATTATTTCGATAAGTTTTGTAAGGTTTCCCCTTTCCATATCCTCTCATAGGGGAGATACAACAACGTTGGTTGAGTTTCCTGTTGCCATGAAACCAGGTAATCACAAAAAGCAAAACTAACATGACCAAGCAAACAAGAAATAGGCTTCAGGAAACTCACAGCACACAACAAATATATCAAAGTAGGTTTAATAAAATGAAATGAACACTGGATACAGCTGTGTAGTATGAAGTGCTTTTCGTTTGGCAGAGTTTCCAGTGTTAATTTTTTTTTTAATTAAACCTACCTTGGTATATTCGTTGTGTGCCGTGAGTTTCCTGAAGCCTATTTCTTGTAACCTTTGTATATATGTCATGCAGTAAGAAGAGCATATGTTCTGTACACCATTATTTATTGACATCATACCTGATAACAAGCCAGTCAGATATCAGACTGCTAGACATGTTATGTATGGTAGGGGTTATTTCTGAGGACATAACCTTGACATTATGTGGTTGTGTGTACAGTAGTGGGGTCCATGTACTTATGGTGATTGCGACAGTATGTGTATTGTGAATATGTACCTAAGCCCGTGTACAGACTGTAGAAGATGTCATTGTTCTTGGTCCTGTTCTATCTGATGTTACATGCTGCTCCAGAGTATGGTACCCTATCGGCTCACATGTTTGTAGGGCCAGACACACACGTGTCCCATACCATTTCCAGGCATTGGAACACACTATGTTGTGACCCAGTATATGCAGGGTTAGTGTGTGAGTTGCACATATGAGGATAGTGTTGATCAGACAGTCCATATAGTGTAATATTAAGCTTCCGTACCATATGTGGCTGTGGCTGTGTTCACATTGGTTGTGGGTATGCACTTTCACACAGGTGTCTGTTACTCTGGGCTGTGACATGCCTGTAGAGCCTACTATATTTACAGGTACATGTGTATTTCACCATATGAAATGTAGGTGAGTGTTGTGGCAGTCTGTAGTTTGCACAGTGCTTTGTTAAATGCCTAGCAGCTTAGTGTAATTACACAGAGTGATATTACGTCCAGATATTTCATAGGTTCATAGGTTCATACTAGGCTATCTGCCCTAGGGCATTTATAAGCCTAGCCAGAGTGTGTTTGGCTTTCACCACCCATTTTAAATGAATTTTGCTATACCCTTTTTCGAGGTTAGTATACTGTGCCTCTGTCTAACAGTGACACAGAAGTGATACTCGGGGTAAACCTACTATCTCCCATCCACTCATCAAGATTCCTCTTGAAGAGAGTCAATGAGGGACTCTGCCTAACCTGGACTGGGATTTTATTCCAGAGTGAAGGGAGCCTCTGGGTTATGAATCTGTCCCTCCAGCATGTCCTATTTATTTCAGTGCTGAGGTTCAAGTCTCTCGAGCACGTAGCTCGATGGGATTTGGATTTTTGGAGGTGCAGCATGTCCATTAATTCCGGGTTGGACATGGCTTTATACGTCAGGCACAGATCGCCTCTGAGCAGGCGGAAGGCACTGAGTAGAGCTGGAGTTTCTTTACCCGGGCAGAATATGGCATCTGTTTGAGCCCTTTGATCCTCTTGGTGAGGTACTTTTGGGGTCTTTCCAGTTGCTGCAGGTGTCTGGTAAGGTACATCCCAAAAGGGGCATTGTACTCAATTATGGGCCTGATGAGGGATGAGTAAAGAGGCACGATGACCTCCCCTTAGTCAGCCACAGTCCTTCCATGTTAGCCTGTACCACCGAGAAATATATACCGAACAAGAGAGGCCACAGGACTGAGTCTTGTGGGACGCCACTTGTAACTGGTTTGGAGTCTGACATGGCTCCAGCAATTCTAACCATGTGGGTTCTGTCCTTGAACCAGTTTGCAACCCATTTAGTGACATAGGGGTTTATATTTAAGCTGGTGAGCTTATCTATAATGCCTGAGTGGGGTATTGCATCAAAGGCTTTTGCAAGGCCCAGGTAGACTGTGTGGACCACCTTCCCCTCGTCAATGGCCTTGGTGACTGTTTCAAAGAAATCAATCAGGTTTAAGAGGCAGGATCTGCCCTTAACAAAGCCGAACTGGGTAGGATCCAGTGTCTGTAGGTCCCCAATATCTTTATTTATGAGGTCCATGATGATCCTTTCCATAGCTTTGCAGACCAAGCTAGTCAGGCTTATGGGGCGATAGTTTCCAGGATCCGTTGAGGCATCAACTTTGTGGAAAGGGACCACTGTTGCTGTACGCCACTCTTTGGGTACATATCCTCTAGTAAGGCTGAGATTGAACAGTAGTTTTATGTTTGGGTTTAGTTCTTCTTGGAGTTCATGTAGGACACAGCCGGGGACACCGTCTGGTCCCATTGATGCTGTGTTTTTTGCTTTGGAGAGGGCGGCTCTTACCTGAGCATCTGAGATGTCAGGGGGGCAGCACTCTGCTGGGATAGATATTTGCCCTTTTGGTGGGGAAGGGGGGGGGGGTTTCGCTAAACCTGTCAACTAGGATGTTGGCAATGTCTGTGGGTTCGGTGTATTTTTTGTCATTTTGGACTAATTCTGAGCATATCTGGGAATTCCCACCCAGGTTCCTAACATAACTAAAGAAAGTCTTGTGATTATCCTTAGTGTCCTGTGCAATGTTTCACTCGAAGCTAGCCTTAGACGATTTTATGAGTGCCCGTAGTTTTTTGATAATACTGATCAGAGATGCCTTCCCTTTTTTTGATTTTGCTCTATCATGTAGTAGCTTCCTCCTTCTATTGTATAGCTTGTTTATGGCTGGGGTCCACCAGACAGGACGCCTAACTTTGGAGGATTGGGTTTTGGTTTTATCTGGGATTGCATGATCCATGCATTCCTGAAGGTGTTCATAGAATGCATTTATTAAGGATTCTGCGGTTTGGGCCGTATTTTCCAGAGGCCCGGGGGCTTTGAAGGATTCCACCTTGGTTTTGAAGAGTGTGAAATTTGCTTTAGAGAAGTTCTTCACTATGGTTTTCTGGGCAGGGGCTAGGGTCGGGATGTGAATATCTAGTGAGATTAGTTTATGGTCTGATCTTACCAGTGAGGGATACACTTCTGGTCTGGAGCATAGAGTCCCCATGTTGGTAATGATCAGGTCCAGTATGTTTTCCCCTCTTGCGGGAGTGGTAACAAGTTGTTCCATAGCATTTGAGTTTATAAATTCTAGGAACCTTCGGGCTAGGCTGTTGGAGCTAGAGTAATGCTCCCAGTCTATGTTAGGGTAGTTGAAGTCGCCCAATATAATGGTGTTTGGAGAGACCTTCATATTTTCCAGTGTTCTCAGGAAGTCCGAGTGGGGTTCCTGGGTTTGGGAGAGTGGTCTGTAGCAGGCTATAAACTGAAAGGCAGTTTTACCCACTGTTAATTGCACATGGATAGTCTCTGATGCTTCGTGCTGTGCCACCAACCTGGAGGTGTGGGTATCTTTGGCGAATATTTATACTCCCCCTCCATTTGTGGTTCGGTCCAAGTTTTGGGGCCGAAAACATGGTATGAGGTATAACCTGGTAGTGCTGGGGTGCTCTCGGGAGCCTTGAACCAGGTTTCTGTTACTGCACAGATATCGATGTTCTCCATGCTAGGGAGAGTTTCGAGTGCTAGCATCTTGAGGTTTAGACTTCTGGCGCTGAGTAGCATTACTCTTAGTTTCTTATCCCTTGTGATACCTATGGAGGTGAGTTTGTCTTTTGAGCCTTGCCTAAAAAAGGCACTATGTGGGTGGCAAGAGCCTTTGCCAATATCCGACAGCCCATTGGTGACAGGTGCAAGCCGTCCCTAGTGAAGCATCGTGGCTTGTCAAGCATGTCATCCCAGGCAGACAGGCATTGGATCCCCTTTGAATGACACCAATACTTAAGCCAATTGTTGAAATTGAGCATCTTGTCTTCATATTGTGGTATCATTCTTGGTGAGGGTAAGATGCTACTTAAGGTCAGGGTCATACCGGCCTGGGCTGCATGCTCAGAGAGCTCCTCTATGTCTCTTTTCATGTAGTCCAGGGAGGTACGTCTCAGGTCATTCACACCAGCATGGACAATGACTGAGTCATATTTGTACTTGCCTTGGAGTGACCTGAGTGCTTGTGTTATGTGGCGGATCCTAGCACCTGACAGGCAGCTCACTGTGACCTTCTCCTTGCTCAGCCTGGTGAGCGGGACGTCAGTGTGCCTGATGATATAGTCACCTATTACAAGTGTATCAGGTGTGTTGTTTAGCCTTAAGGGCTGTGACTGTTCGGCACACTGGCTTTGTGAGCTATGTGTTGCACGTGTTTTGTTTTGGGGTAGCGGTTGCTTGGGTGTCTGCTTTGGAGGTCTCTGCTGCTTAGGCAGATTTTTATTTAGAGCCTCAGTATGTTTTGTGTGTTTATGTGTTTGGTTTGCTGTCGTGGTAGGTCTATGTGAGACTGGAATTGTAGTGAGTGTGGTTTCCTTCTCCTCCTGACTGGTTGTGCCAGTACTGAGTTGAGAGAGCTTAGCCTCCAGTTTGGCTATATGGTTGCATCTCTCACATGTGTTGGAATCTGTTGGGAGGAGGAGAGGGTTGTCTGTGTACATGAGGCAGTTGTAACATTGCCTCAAGATTCCCAGATTCACCAGCTGGACCTGAGAGGAGACTGACAGCTGACCTTTGGACATGCTAGAATAGTATTCGGAATTTCTTTATAATTGAAAAAAAGGGCCAATGGGGAACAAAGTACTCAAGGGGAGTTTGTGAGGGTGTAGTGCTTTTAATTTTTTAGTGCTGACTTATATAATTGCTTTAGTGACCAAGTGTCAGGCTTTAGAGTGGGAATAGGATGTTTATTATGAGAACTAGATCAGTTCTAAGGGAAAAAGTAAAGAGCAGACTTTGTGGAGCCGAGAATTGTTTGAACCCAATTAAGCGGCGCTGCCCGATGTTGCGCTGTGCGCAAAATCGCTCAAAGCCGCGCTAAAGTGGGTTTTATACAGGGGGACTTGAAAGAGCTAGAAATTGGCCCAAAACGGTAAATAGACTACCAGATTTTTGTACTGGGAACACTCCTCCAGGGATAGATAGGCTGCTCCAAGCTCCCCATTGCCACTGGTGAACAAAGAAGCTTCCCTTTATCCAAGAAAGGAAATGGGCAATACAGGAACTTTCCAAACATCCAGAATACAGCAAAGGCTGTATTTGGACTACTCTAGGTCAGGAAAGACAGGAAACAAGGATTTTTTTTTTCTTTTTTGCAACAAACAGCAGGAAAATGCAATAAATATGTAACACAGGCTAACGCACTTGAGTGTGTAGCCTCAACAGGTAAATGCAACAAACAGGACAAACTTTAATAGTGCGGGTGCAAAAACAACTTTAAACAGTTTAAAACAGTTCAAGAAGCAGAAATACTTGCAGTTTAGCTAAATCGGACAGTCGCCCAGGTAGTAGCAGGAAAACAAACACTTTTATCAGGTTTGCAGTCACTCTTTTAGCCTCTCTGCTGCTAGCACCACTCTGCAGGACCACAAGGAGCTTGGCTGAGTAGTAACAAGCGCAAAAACCGTGCCAAAGTGGGTTTTATACAGGGGGACTTGAAAGAGCTAGAAATTGGCCCAAAACGGCCAATAGACTACCAGATTCTTGTGCTGGGAACACTCCTCCAGGGATAGATAGGCTGCTCCAAGCTCCCCACTGCCACTGGTGAACAAAGAGCCTCCCTTTATCCAAGAAAGGAAATGGGCAACACAGGAACTTTCCAAAAGTCCAGAATACAGCAAAGCCTGTATTTGGACTACTCTAGGTCAGGAAAGATGGGAAACAAGGATATTTTTTTTTTCTTTTTTGCAACAAACAGCAGAAAAGTGCAATAAATATGTAACACAGGCTAGCACACTTGAGTGTGTAGCCTCAACAGGTAAATGCAACAAACAGGGCAAACTTTAAAAGTGCAGGTGCAAAAACAATTTTAAACAGTTTAAAACAGTTCAAGAAGCAGAAATACTTGCAGTTTAGCTAGATTGGACAGTCGCACAGGTAGTAGCAGGAAAAATAAACACTTTTATCAGGTTAGCAGTCGCTCTTTTAGCCTCTCTGCTGCTAGCACCACTCTGCAGGACCACGAGGACCTTTTCTGAGTAGTAACAAGCGCACAAACCGTGCCAAAGTGGGTTTTATACAGGGGGACTTGAAAGAGCTAGAAATTGGCCCAAAACGGCCAATAGACTACCAGATTATTGTGCTGAGAACACTCCTCCAGGGATAGATAGGCTGCTCTAAGCTCCCCACTGCCACTGGTGAACAAAGAAGCCTCCCTTTATCCAAGAAAGGAAATGGGCAATACAGGAACTTTCCAAAAGTCCAGAATACAGCAAAGCCTGTATTTGGACTACTGTAAGTCAGGAAAGATGGGAAACAAGGATAAGTTTTTTTTTTTTTTTTTTTGCAACAAACAGCGGAAATATGCAATAAATATGTAACACAGGCTAGCGCACTTGAGTGTGTAGCCTCAACAGGTAAATGCAACAAACAGGACAAACTTTAAATTACAAGCACAAAAGCACGCTAAAACTGGCTTTAAAGCAGGGGGTTAGAAAGAGATAGGAAATGGCCCAAAACAGCCAATAAGCTACAGGTCACTGTTCTGGAACCACTCCTCAAGGGACAGATAGACTGCTCAGAGCTCCCTACTCTCACTCGTGAACAAAGAAGCTTCCTCCTATCCAAATAAGAATATGGGCAACATAGGAACTATGACACAGCCCAGAGATCAGCATTACCTGAAGACTGGACTATTCTAGTTCAGTAAAGGCAGGAAACAAGGATTTTTGTTTTTTTTACAAAGTAGCAGAAATTAGGTACAGAAACACAGTAAATGCTTTAATTCGGCTAGCGCACTTGTGTGTGTAGCCTACCAGTTAAACTAAGCAAAAACAAACTTTAAAAGTGTAAAAAAACTCAGAAATACAGGCAGGAATGCAATAAAACAACTTTGCAGAGCTTATTTAGTTAATGTAACAGAGAAGTCTATATATACAGAAAAGCAGCTAAAACACACAAACACTTAAGATGCAGTGCAACCTAGAGCACTTGAGTTGTAGCAATATTAATGCAATTACAGTTATAATAAATGCTCTGAAATATACTCTATATTTCCAAAATGTTTGAGAAGCACAGTCAGAACACAAGGAGGTTCAGGCAAAAAAAAAAAAAAAAAAGTGTTTTTTTTTTTTGAAAGGGAAAAAGGAGAAACAGAAGGCCTTATCAGATGTTCTCTCTGTACTAGGTAGAATCAGCTAATGACACTAGACTGGGAGGAGTGTCACAGATCAGATTTACAGTAGGGGCAGGCAACTGCAAAGCCACCAAGTATAAGAGCAAGACACCAACTGGGAGGGAGGGTGGGAACAATAGCCTACAGCCAGTATCCAGAAAGCCACAAACAGATATAAATTTGTAAAGATACAGAATGCTTTTAACTGCAGACAAATCAGTTACTTGTGCAGATTAGTTAATAGCAATAAAATACACTCGGAGACTAAAAAGCAGACAATAAAAGTGCCAAATATTAATTGTTAAAAACAATAATCTGTATAAATAATCGAAAAAAAACAGGATACTTATATATCTCAGCTAACAGCTGCGGTCAACAACTCTTATCCACTCTGCTCAGTGTGTATAGACAGAAACCCTATCAAAGTTAGGGCTTAAATACCAGAAGAACAACTTTTTTTTTACAAGAACACAAAAGAACCAGCCCCCACTCAGCAGACTATTAACACAATCTAGCAAAGTTAAAGAGGCTTCAGCTAGAAACAATAGCCAACAGACAGTAGCACTAGAGAAAGCACAAACAGATAAAGATTTGTAAAGATACAGAATGCTTTTAACTGCAGACAAATCAATTATTTGTGCAGATTAGTTAATAGCAATAAAATACACTTGAAGACTAAAAAGCAGACAATAAAAGTGCTATATATTAATTGTTAAAAACAATAATCTTTATAAATAATCGAAAAAAAAACAGGATACTTATATATCTCAGCTAGCAGCTGCGGTCAACAACTCTTATCCACTTTGCTCAGTGTGTATAGACCATAATTTTTAGATTCATAGGTTCATAGATTAGTACTAAGCTAACTGCCCTTGCAAGCCATTTTAAGCCTAGCCAATTATCCCTTGTGAGACTCAAACCCTGCACCTTGTGTTTGTAGGGCAAACACTTTAACCATTAGGCCACCCTTTGCTGGGCCACCATAACTGTTGTGTATTTCTAACAAAGCAGTGGGATTCTGTACAGATGTATGTCACTAACTACTGGGTAGTATGTAGCCATGTGACCTCTGCATCACCAGTTATTATGTGTACGGACAGACAGGAGTGTGTAAATGCATAAACTGTGTGGGCATATGTAGTCCAGTATTTATGTGATATACCCATGTACATGGCTGTTAACATCCACATTGTCAGGCATGGTCCACATGTCTCGCATGAAGCGGATCTGTGTATACCGCTGGACTGACCAGAGAGTGCCAGGCTGTCCACATATATTGGTCCTATCTCTGCTGTTCATAGGTTCATAGATAGGTACTGGGCTATCTGCCCGAAGGCATATATTAGCCCAGCCACATTGTGCAGTATTCACCACCCCTTTGGTTAGTTCCCTAGGCTTTAGATCTAGCAGCTAGTACCCTTGGCCCCTATCTAGTAGAGCTGTTGGTATGATCCCCGGTGTGAACTTTCTGTTACCCACCCACTCGTCAAGGTTCCTCTTGAAGAGTGATAGTGAGGGGCTCTGTCTTATGTAGATCGGGACCTTGTTCCATAACAAGGGGAGTCTTTGCAAAGGGAATCTATCCCTCCAGCATGTTCTATTCATTGTTGTGCTGAGGTTTATATCCCTAGAGTGTGTAGCTCAA
>NC_056728.1:1894901918-1894906918 GCF_019279795.1 Protopterus annectens | reverse complement strand
AGGTGGTTCCAGTCGAAGGTGGTGCAGGACCAGATGTGCTGGTGCCCATTGCCATGGCCAGATGAGGTGGGACAGGTTGGTCCACTGGGACCAGCCTTTCCAAACATGCTATGATGTTTCAACTTTACAACATATGTGGGTTAGTAATAGTCAACACATTCCAGGATTAGGTATAACAGTATGCAAATATATTCCCATTAACCCAAAACACCAGATATGGAACAGTTGTATAGCAAACATACCACATGCATATATGGAGCACAGTGGCCATTACAACAGCATGCAGGTACATTGATGGCAGCATGCCACCAATGTAGGAATATTTCAACATGTCACATGCATAGAAACAAATTTAAGTATTTATCAAACAATAGGACCTATGTTCCAACAGTAGATGTAATGGATCACATACTGATTGAGTTGTGTATTTAGTTTATTGTTGCAGATATGGTGGGGGGATGTCTGTTAACAACTAGTATATTCCTGTACTTCTCATTACTTTCCTAGTCAGTGCTGTGATCTGTACCTTACAGATATTAGTACACTACCGTATGGACTTAGTTTGGACAGTGGTATGGAGGTAGACGACTACATACATGAACTGAGTTTTATCTGCAGTATACACCTCTTACCTGGTATACCTGTGGTGCTATTGTTTGTTAACACTACCTAACTGTTTCTACACATATTCCCAGATTCCAGGTTGATGTTATGCACATAACTGTCCATCTCTTATTGCACACACTCTGGGCATGTCTTGACCACATCCAGGTGAACCGGGACATATTTTGACTATTGCCCTCTTAAACCTTTGGTGAGTTGTACAATGACAGGTTTGTTTTCATTGACATTTTCCAAATATGTACAGGCCTGACAGTCAGTTATATGACATAAAATGCTGCCTACATGTCAGAGATTAGCACATTGATATGCCAGGGGGGCAGGGTAACAGCCAGCAGATATGGGCTGATTAACTGGACATTCTGGACAATTCTGTGCACTTGTGGGGTATGATTCTGCATAGAGCTTACTACCACTCCCAGGATTCAAACCATGGCTGTGTCTGCTAAAAATAAAACAGTGTCCATCACAGTTGAGTGTGCTATATAGATATTGCTGTGTATCTCTTCTCTGATTTCCATCTGTAAGTTTTCTGTGGTTTTGCAATCTGACCTTGTAGTTACAACACTAGACAATTGTATTATGTAGTACAGTGTGGGTGACAGTGATGAGTAATACCTTATTATTCAGAGCAACTGCAACACTAACAATGACATACAATACCAGAGTAAACAGTACCAGTATAGGATATCAGTCTTTTATTTCTAGGCAGAGTTTTCATATCTGACAGACCTGTGGGGGCAATGTTTGTTAGCACTACCTAAATGTTGCCACACATATCACCAGATTCCACATTATTATTATGCACATACTTCTCAATCTGTTACTGCACACACTCTGGTCACAGCTTCACAACATGGGAGTGGAGATGGGACATACTTGGCTTATTACTATCAAAACATTTTGGGGAGTTGCTAGAGTGACAGGTTTATTTTTATAGATGTCTGACAAACAGTTGTATTTCTTATTTACTGCCTAAACATCTGGGATCATCCCATTGATTTGCCAGGGGGACAGGGTGACAGACAGCGGATATGGGCCAATTAACAGGACATTCAGGACCTATCTGTAGAGTTGTGAGGTATGTTTCTGCATAAAGCCTACTACCACTCCCAGTATTTGAACCATGGCTGTGTGTGCTAAGACTACAACAGTTCACGTCTCAGTTGGGTGTGTTATTTGGAGTATGTTGTCTATCTTTTCACTGTTTTCTGTCTAAGTCTCTCTCAGTAGGACTATATGACCTCTTGTGATTACAACAGTCATATACAGACATTCCTACACATTTTATTTATGTAGCACAGTGTGGGTAACAGTGTTTAATGCAACAGTACTATTAAGAGATTACAACTCTACATTACCATATGATACCAGAGTAAACACATGCAGTCCAGCAGTTAGACCTTTATTGTCAGGCTATTATGCTTTTATTTGCATACAACCTATATGAGACTCTTCCTGCCATATTCTCTGGTGTATGCAGTACACGCCTTAAACAATACATGTTTTATACAGGCAATTAACTTACTACTACTTTTAGATTTATTTCCTATGACATTACATGCAAGAGTATTACTAACCTTCCTCACGTTGCAACTGCTGCAAGCTACAGGCATGGGCTTCCTGGTTCGCAGTCCGCTCATCTGCCACTGTGAAAGACATAAGAGGAATATTTAGCCATACCTATCCATAATATACATGAGCTGGAAATTATTAAACAGGTACTGGACTGATACTTAAACATGGCTAGGGCATCCGCCATCCTCCTAGCCTCTTAGATCCACTGATCCAAGAGATTCTTCTTTCTTCACTTCAGGTCAGCATAGTGATGGCTGACCTGCTCACCAGTTCAGGGTATGCCAGTGGTACTGGTGAGGTTATGGGTGAGACGGTCCAAGGATTCTGCTGTGTATTGGGAACCATGGTACTGGATCTACAGCAGTCTCTAGTCATGGTCTTTCACAAGCAGTCCTGCCATGACTCTGGACTCCTGGATGCCCCAGTGCTGTGCCCGAAAGTGCACACCTTCTCCCATACCAGTCATAGTGCCTACAGGAGGAAGCCGCAACCAGTTATAAGATGTATTTCCACCTGTTGGGTTTAAATGGGGCCAATTTCCCACACGTTGCCACGATTGGACGGTTTTGAAAAAGCTAAGCTATGGGCAAACCTGCTTACCTAAGGTTGGCATTGCTTAAAGGGGTATACCAATGGGTAAACTGATTTAGCTGGCCTACACATTGCTTACACCTACTAAGCTGGCTTGTGCAATGCTTAGCATTGCTTAATTTTTAATTTGCATACTATTTGCTGTTTGGCATTGATTTATTATTCATTACCTGTTATATATATGTTTGATATCCATTATTCATAAGTAAGTACACTCTATGGGGTCCTTGTGTTTATTAGGGGATTTCACCACTTTATTAGAATGACACCTCACATCTGGGCTTAATGAAGTACTCCAGTTCACATATTTATGTTATGTAGTAGGTTATACAACATAAAACTGTATAGAGATTCCTTTCACATGTTCAGTTTGATTTTCCTATAGTGAGGATCTGTTTGGTGATACCTCAATCTTATGTATTGCTGTGGTGGCTTAGTGGTTAACTACTGTGACTATAGTGTACACGGTCCTGGGTTCAAGACCTGCAAAGGCTGTTTATTTTGTTTCTGGCCAAAAAAGCGGCTGTTGCATATAGAGTGATTATGGCACTTTTAAGCAATTGTAAGCAGATTTGCATGGGTTTGCGTGACGGTAAGCAATGCTAACCTCCGGTTAAATATGCTTACAGAGAGTTAGCTTCAATATTGCTTAACCTGTGTGCGCATTGCTTACTCCAATGCAAATGGGCTTAAACCCACTTACTACAGCTTAAATATGCTTACTCTCACTTAATAGTGCTTACTCCCGCTTACCGCCGCACTAATTTAGACAGTAATGTAAAATGATTCTTGGGAAGTTGATGGAGTTGGAATCTCTATGGATTTATCATACATTACACCTTGTATCTTCGATTTGTATCCCAGATTAATGTGTACATATACTGTATGGGGCACTTGTGATTATCTGTGGATTTTACAACATTATGACAATGACACCTCACATCTGCATTTAATGCAGTATTCCACTTCACAAATATTTGTTATTTAGTAGGTTATGCAACAAAAATTTTGTTCATAAAGTGATTTGACATGGAAAATGGAATATACTTGAGTGAGATACAAACCAGGAATGACTGCTCGTAAGGCGAATGCTCTGCCCACTACACTATTGCAGTACTGCTTCATTTGCATATATTTTTATTTTTATCCTCTTGTGCCATTAAACTGCAATAAATGTAGCTAAGCAATGGGTAAACCCATGCACCTATGGTTAAATTTTGTCTGCTTCATAAAAATATAGCTTATTTATATTTTATATTTTAACTATTGCTCTTATAAACTTGGGGGGATGTTGACGGGGGTATGCGGACACCTGTGAGTGGTCTTGCTCATTCTTATTGCCAACCTGCTGTTCTTGCTTGCTGGGGCATGTATAGTCTGAGAGCTCTGCTCTCAGACACACCCAATGCACTTGTACACAGTCAGTGTCCATGTAGGAGCTCAGGCAGCACACCTACATTAATATGGCTGGTGTGTTGCTGTCCTACTCCTAAACGGCCGCTCCAGGGGATTGTTTGCTATTGGGTTAGATCGATCTGAGAAAACCACAAAGAAATCCAGATTTTAATTCATCATGATTGTATACATATATATATTTATAGTGGTGACGACTTTCTTGTACAGTAATAATTTCATTCCCATTGTTTACACATTTCATTCAATGTCAAATATATAATATTAAAGTATTAAGTTTATTTTTGTAATAAATTCTGATATGGCATGTTCATGAAATCTTACAAGAACTAATGAGTTTTTCCTAAGGTATGTTGTACAATACAATTCACAGTCTGCACTGTACTAACAAGTGCTGTTTTCATCACTTATGGGGTCAGTTTGAAAGGCAAGTGACAAACAGAAGTATGACAACATGTGTAAAGACATAAAGCATTCCTCAGTTAGCATTGGAACAACAGCAGTTCTTATGTTTCTCCATGGGCACTCACTTCATCTTCCCTATCTGTTTGCCAAAGCAAAGCAGAATGACATAAAACTGCACAAAGAACATCACATGCCAGCTGTATAAGAGACATTATGTTCCTTGTGAAAACCTCAGAGCAAATAGCAGGTTACACTCACAGCATGTCATCATGGTATCTTGATGTAGAGAAAAACAATTTACAAGACCTGCCATGAAAAAACAAAATCTGACAACAATAGTTTTTGTGGGTGGGCACACTTGCAATAATGTTTATTAAGTGATATAACAGTCG
>NC_056728.1:1894846918-1894896918 GCF_019279795.1 Protopterus annectens | reverse complement strand
GTGTTGTGTGCTGATAGGTTAGCTGTAATAGATATCAGATATTCTAATGCAAGGAGTAACATTTTGATGGTTATTGTACAGTGAGCCTCTGTGGTAAGAAGTTATGAGATATGCAATAAGCTGTTTTAATTTACTGAAGGTCTATTGCAATTATGAGTTAATTATTAGCTTTAAAGTAGAGCCCTGTCATTTGGAAAGGCTTAGTTTAATTTATTATTCTTAACTTGGAAAGATTCACCACTCCGCTGTTGAAGTGTGTCCCCTTGTGGGAACTTTGGTGTGGTCAGCAATTTCTCAGATGAAGCTGTATGCTAATATAGCAGTCATGGTAATAAAATAATGCTAATAAGTAAAATGGCCTTTCTTGGAAATGTCTTTGGCTCCTGTTTTGCTTGATTGAGTGATTCATAGAATTGCTTGGACAAGTGGAATTTTATACTAGGAAGGAAAAGATACTGCCATAAAAATACCGTGCTACACCAATTACTCCCACAGGAGTTCTCACAGTGCAGCTTGGGCTCATCAAAGATGTGATGGGTAAGTAAGTGGATGCATTTGCATATGCATAGAAGTGCATGTGCCTGTCTGCAGTGGCATGAATGAGGTTGTATGAACACGTGTGTCTGTATGTGTGTGCCTTGGTGAGTGGTTATTCTTGGGGTGTTACTTAGGGAATCACCCGTCTTGATGTGTGTTGTTTCTTGAGACTTATTGGCAGATTGTTTACAACAGGATATTCAAGAAGGGGGCTTGATATCTAATGACTGGATGTCAGAATATGTGCATGTGGGAAAGTTTGGGAATGTGTATGTGTGTATGAATATATGTACAGGTGATTTTGATGCCATGTTTGTGTGTGTGTGTGTGTGTGTGTGTGTGTGTGTGTGTGTGTGTGTGTGTGTGTGTGTGTCTTTAGAGGAGTGCCTTTACTAACATAAACCATGGCCCACTAGGGAGAACTCTAGTGCGGTCTGGCAGTGCTAATGTTCGATTCATAGACATGGTAATAAGTCTGTTATGATTAATCTTTCTCTGAGGTCAGGAGGGCATCCGGCATAAAATTTTGCCAAATCATACATGTGGACAACAGTACAGATATACACACCGGATCGGTCGAGGCCCGGGTTAACAACGACCGCCAACAGGGTGCTGTTAGAAATTGGGGTACTGTTGGCCAAAGGAGGAGAAGAGGGGGAAGGCATGCCCGAAGGCAGGTAAAGGCTAGGACTGTGATAGTGAGGGTCGGAACTTTGAATGTTGGCAGTATGACTGGTATAGGGAGAGAGCTAGCTGATATGATGGACCGAAGGAAGGTTGGTATATTGTGTGTGCAAGAGACCAGATGGAAGGGGAGCAAGGCTAGGTGTATTGGAGGTGGGTTCAAATTGTTTTATCATGGTGTGGATGGGAGGAGAAATGGCATAGGGGTTATCCTGAAGGAACAGTATGGTAAAAGTGTTTTGGAGGTGAAAAGAGTGTCGGATAGAGTGATGTTTATGAAGCTGGAAATTGATGGTGTAATGATGAATGTTGTTAGTGCATATGCTCCACAAGTTGGGTGTGCGATGGATGAGAAAGAAAAATTTTGGAATGAGTTGGATGAAGTGGTGATGACTGTACCCAAGGAGGAGAGACTGGTGATTGGAGCAGATTTCAATGGGCATGTTGGTGAAAGGAACAGAGGGGATGAGGAAGTGCTGGGTAGGTATGGTGTTAAGCAAAGGAATGCAGAAGATCAGATGGTAGTGGATTTTGCGAAAAACATAGACATGGCTGTGGTAAATACGAATTTTAACTAGAGGGAGGAGCATAGGGTGACATACAAGAGTGGAGGAAGATGCACACAGGTGGATTACATCTTATGTAGGAGGGCCAGTCTGAAGGAGATTGGAGACTTTAAAGTGGTGACGGGGGAAAGTGTAGTTAGGTAGCATAGGATGGTGGTTTGTAGGATGATATTGGTGATCAAAAAGAGGAGGAGGAGTGTGAGGGCAGCACCAAGGATCAAATGGTGGAAATTGAAAAAGGGTAATTGTGAGGTGGAGTTCAGGGAAAAGTTAAGACAGGCACTGGGTGGCAGTGAAGAGTTACCAAATAGCTGGGTAACTACAGCAGAGCCACTAAGAGAGATGGCTAGAAAGGTGCTTGGTGTGACATCTGGAAAGAGGAAGGAGGACAAGGAGACCTGGTGGTGGAATGAAGACATACAGGAGAGTATACAGAGAAAGAGGTTGGCGAAGAAGAAGTGGGATTGTCAGAGAGATGAAGAAAGTAGACAAGAGTATAAGGAGATGAGGTGCATGGCAAAGAGAGAGGTGGCGAAGGCTAAGGATAAGGTGTATGAAGAGTTGTATGAAAGGGTGGACACTAAGGAGGGAGAAAAGGACCTGTACCGATTGGCTAGACAGAAGGACCAAGCTAGTAAAGATGTACAGCAGGTAAGGGTGATAAAGGATAATGAGGGAAATGTACTCACAAGCGAGGAGAGTGTGTTGAGCAGATGGAAAGAGTACTTTGAAGGGATGATGAATGAAGAGAATGAGAGGGAGAGAAGGTTGGATGCTGTGCGGATAGTGAATCATGAAGTGCAGTGGATTAGCAAGGAGAAAGTAAGGATAGCTATGAAGACGATGAAGAATGGAAAGGCTGTTGGTCCAGATGACATACCTGTGGAAGCATGGAGGTGTTTAGGTGAAATGGCAGTGGAGTTTTTAACTATATTGTTTAATGAAATCTTGGAACGTGAGAGGATGCCTGAGGAATAGAGAAAAATTGTTTTGGTACCGATTTTTAAGAATAAGGGTGATGTGCAGATCTGTAGTAACTACAGAGGGATTAAATTGATCTGTCACAGCATGAAGTTATGGGAAAGAGTAGTGTAAGCTAGGTTAAGAAGGCAGGTGATGATTAGTGATCAGCAGTATGGTTTTATGCCAGGAAAAGAGCACTACAGATGTGATGTTTGCTCTGAGAGTGTTGATGGAGAAGTACAGAGAAGGTCAGAAGGAGTTGCATTGTGTCTTGGTGGACTTAGAGAAAGCATATGACAGGGTGCCTAGTGAGGAGTTGTGGTATTGTATGAGGACGTCAGGAGTGTCAGAGAAGTATGTAAGAGTGGTACAGGATATATACAAGGATAATGTGACAGCAGTGAGTTCTGCAGTGGGAGTGACAGATGCGTTTAAGGTGGAGGTGGGATTACATCAAGGATCAGCTCTGAGCCCTTTCTTATTTGTAATGGTGATGGACAGGTTGACAGATGAGATCAGACAGGAGTCCCCGTGGACTATGATGTTTGCAGATGACATTGTGATCTGTAGTGAGAGTAGGGAACAGGTGGAGGAGACCCTGGAGAGGTGGAGATATGCTCTAGAGAGAAGATGAATGAAGGTCAGCAGGACTAAGGCAGAATATGTGTGTGTGAATGAGAGGGAGGATAGAGGAATGGTGAGGATGCAAGGAGTAGAGGTGGCGAAGGTGGATGAGTTTAAGTACTTGGGATCAACAGTTCAGAGTAATGGTGAGTGTGGAAGAGAGGTGAAGAAGAGAGTACAAGCAGAATGGAGTGGGTGGAGAAGAATGTCAGGAGTGATTTGTGACAGACTAGTACCAGTAAGAGTGAAAGGGAAGGTCTACAAGAGGGTAGTGAGACCAGCTATTTTATATGGGTTGGAGACAGTGGCATTGACAAAAAGGCAGGAGTCAGAGCTTGACATGGCAGAGTTGAAGATGTTAAGATTTGCACTGGGTGTGATGAGGGTGGACAGGATTAGGAATAAGTATATTAGAGGGTCAGCCCAGGTTGGAAGGTTTGGAGACAAAGCCAGAGAGGCAAGATTACATTGGTTTGGACATGTGCTGAGGAGGGATGCAGAGTATATTGGGAAAAAGATGCTATGGATGAAGCTGCCAGGTAAAAGGAAAAGAGGAAGGCCTAAGATAAGGTTTATGGATGTGGTGAGAGAGGACATACAGGTGGTTGGTGTGACAGAGCAAGATGCAGAGGACAGGAAGAAATAGAAACAGTTGATCTGCTGTGGTGACCCCTAATGGGAGCAGCCGAAAGAAGAAGAAGAAGAAGAATTGTGGTCATGGCTGCCACTTAATCACATTTTCTCACTATCAAAAAATGACCAGCCTGTGCTGTGAAATTAGTGTGAGCAGAGAGTGTTTTACTGAATCCTGGCCATGGTGTTTTCAGATAAGATGTATAAGTATGTTTGGTCACTGGTATAATTTAAGCAGGAAGATGCTGGGGCCAGTATTGATTATGTCATGAATTCTGAATCATCTTTTAGCTTTTCCAAATATCACCATTGCACATTTCTTTGCATTGGTTGATATCTTGAATGCAATATCTCAGTTCCAAATTATGCTGAAGTCTTGTAGTGCTGAAGACAACTGTTGTTTAGGGTGAAGGCCTTTAGGCAAGACTGCTTCATCTGCATACAGATTGTCTTCCTAGATAGCAATGTTTAGGTTTTGTGAATCCTAAGGTAAGTATTTTATAAGTATGGGAAAAGTAGAAAATACAAAAAAAAAAAAATTGAAGGTACACCTTTAGTTAGCAAACATATCTCTGACAGTAAAGCACGTTTGAGTACAGCAAACATTTTGTTTGTGAAATAGCCATTGGACGAAGAAGTAAAGACATCTGAAAAGCCATAATTATTTAACATAAGCAGCAATTGGTCATAATCTACTGTTTCAAATGCCATTTTTGTGGCTCAATATTAAAATGCCCACATCATAATTCTGAGTTCCAACAGAACGGGGAAAAAAGATTAAAAAAAATCCAGAAGAGCAAATCTCAAACATTGCTCTTCTTCTTAAACTTTTATTTTTGCAAGTGGTAAGGCCTCCTGAACCCCCAATGTGTGAGACGAACCTCCCACACACTCCAAGTTTATATATGCCCACTGTGAGATCACCATACCTAGGAAAAAGGAAATATTCTGGGATATGGCCATCTCAGACTTGGTATATATAAGTCTGTATTTTCAGGGATTCAGTCTCCATTTTTTGTAATTTGCTGTAGTAGGTCACAACAGTTCAAATGTCCACCCATTTTTATATGGTGCCTTTTTTAAAGGAGTTTTCTTTATTTCATACATTTGTGATATCAATGTGTAAATTACATTCTGAGTAGTATATCTGGGCTGAAATGATGTTATCAGTCTGATAGGAAGTCATATTTTTGCATATACTATAATATTTGGTCATATATAATTTTTTCTAGAATTTTTGCTACTCAGTGGATGCCAGAAACTAGTCTGAGTCAGCTCCATTTAGAGGTACTGAAATATTAGGCAGAGTAATAATTACAGTAATTACAGTATGCATAAAGCTTGGAGGTAGTATTTGTGTTGTAAATCTTAAATTATGCATGTATTTTAAGGATTTAGCACGGGCATTTGCACCTGAGTTGAAAATTTATGGGTGTAGGTGGTAAAAAAGTATTTCTGAGCAGCTTTTTAGAACTGCTTATATTTCTTTCATTAAAGTGAAATAGTAAGTATTATTTTATGTAATCTGGCAGAGGTAATAAAATGTACGTGGTGTTAAAGAATAATGTTGCAATAGGTAGTGGAGATGAGATGTGATCTTGAAGGGATTAATGTAGATGTGGTTCCTGATTTTAGAAATAAGTCAGTGGAGCTAGGAAATTTAATGCATTTCCAGCATTTCTTTGGAATATCAGGATTTAAGGCAAGAAAATATCTGAAATCCGAGCTTTGGTAACACGCTTCATTTGCTGCAAAATCAGTATTGCATCTCTTTTCCTCTTTTCATGCATCCGTCTTCTTCTTAATAAGTGCTTGTAAATCTCTTGTAATCCAGAGAAGGGTGATTGCCTTTGAGTATTTTATTTTTATTTACTTATCTACCTATGAATTTATTTATTTATTTTGCAGTAGGGATAACCTATCTTATAAGATTTCAAGTATGTTTTAGAAGGTTGATAGGGTGGAACTAGGGTAAGAACATAAATAAATACATATGACCGATCATTTGCTTATAACTTAGGTAACATAATACTTCCATAGTTGTCTATCTAGTAATTAATTGTTCATATCATTTAAGATATCTAATTACATATTTTTTGAGTTTTGAGTTTAATTTAAATGCAGGGAACTATGCTGGTTGGGTAGCAGTGAAATTTACTTTGTACAGATTATTGGATATTCAAGTATTGTACTTTTTTCTTTAATGTAATAAAGTGAAAGATTGCACGCTTTCTTTTTTTTTTTTTTTCATAATGCTAGTTTGAATATTTGATCTGTCCTCATCTACTGTCAGGTAACATAGACACAATTAACAGAAAGGGGAGTCTTTTCCAGAGCACCTAGGCTGACTTTCTGTGTCAGTGTGACAGTCATTTTTGATGATCTTAGAGCTCAGTCACTGATCTTTCATGTTGGGTGGAGTCAGTTGTGGTTGTTTGAAAATCTTGTGGGAGGCCAACAGCTTCTAGGACTGTGGAATATGTATCTATTGATCATTAGATGAAGTCATTCCTTCACTTCCTTCACACATCTACAGGATTTTGATTGAGTCTCCAATTGTAATCCTATTATTATCTCTTTAAGAAATGGATGCCCGAGACATTCACCTTCATAGCAAAGGTTGAGAGGTGAATCTTGGCATCTGTTCAAGAACACATAATGGGGGGGTTATGACCAGAGATCTGATCGTAATTCTTTGTAGTGCATAGAGTTTTATTTTCTCCATGTACCACTGTGTACTAAAAAAAAGAAAAAAAAGTGAAAAGTGTTTTACCAGCTTTGAAGGCTGTTAAAGCCGTTAGTGAGCACTGACCCGATATTAATGGCACTAAGAAAGGCACTATTAGCATTGGCTCCCACACTAGAGCAACCCTCAACTGGGTTATCTTGTTCTGATACTGGAGTATAATTGTAATGCTCCATGCACTATATTCACATTATTACTATTAATAGCATCTCCAGCTACGGTATTAGGTGTTTTCCTGTTAGCTTTAGGAAACCTACTAATGAAAACTTTAGCTTTGAGTGGAAATTCAGATGAGCACTGCACACCTGGGAACTGGTGGACCAGCAGAGCAGGGAATTTTAACCAAAATGAATCAGATAAGTCCCTTAGCATTCTCATCCCTGAATAATACTGCTTGTCAAACAGCTTGTTAATGTAGACAAGAGTAACTCTCATAACAAATACTATTATTTCATATGGTCAGGATTTTCTCTTGGAGTATAATGAGACAATTTCAGTATAAAGCTGCTAAAGTCCAATGAAGTCCAACAGCAGCTGGGGAAGAAAGTGCTTAAAAGTATTTCTTTTTGCTTTTCTTTTCTTATTTTGCAAAATCTTTCAGGTTGCCAATCTTTTTTTCTAAGCACTCTTTTTATTAAAACTAAAAATACATTCTGAAAAACACAAATGTACGCACTTATGATGGACCACCACACACTACCAGAAAAACTAGTTTAATGTCCGATGCAAAAAACAATAAGCACACGTAGTACACATTCTGAACTAAAAGAAAGTTTTTATGGCATGGAGAGTGGAGCAGAAAGAATACCATTACATAATGAAAACTTATTGGCTCTCCCTGGATACCTAGCAGTTTAAAATGTGCAGGTTAAAGTGAGGAACCTTTCTAGCTTTATTTATTTATTTATTTTTATTTGCGTTCTGTGTTTGTGTTATTATTGCTACCCATTTTAACAAAGAACCCCCCAAAAATAGATTAATCTTTTTTCTACAGAAGTTGTTAATTATACTGCTCCAGATTTTTGAAACTTCTGCTAATGTCAACAGATGTGAATTTCTTTCTGGTAGTGTCTACACGACAGACACTGCAGTGGTGGTGCTGCGGTAGCGTTGTCGCCTCACAGTAAGACGTTGTGCCTTTCGATTCTCAGCTAAAGCGTCTTCTGTGTGGAGACATGCGTGAATGAGTGTACCTTCATTGAAGGTTGTGCGTCAGAGCTGGCAACTCGGTATGTAAAAAATCTACTGCCAATCATTAGCGGACCGGAGTTCCGCTGTGATGACACCTAACCAGGAAAAGCAGAAAGACACAATAAGTGCCTACATGACCGACTACGTTTAACTTTAATATTGTTTCTGGTTGTAGGATCAATGTACTTTTCAATGCAGTTTAACCTACTGGGCTTATTTCATTAACTGGTTTTGGTGTTAGAAATATAACTTACCACTAGATTATTCAGCCTTTGACTATATTAAATTAGATGAGAGGTGAAGGGGTAAAGTAAGTATCATACACAGGAGATGAGGAGAGGGTAGCTTGCCCTTCAATTCCTTTGGGTAATTCATTTCATATGGGTCTGTTGGAGTGACCTAGATCAGTTAAGTTTGTCCTTATCCATGTCTGAGTACAAGAACTGAATATGCTTTTTTTCTGATGTGGCTTGACCCATCTTCTACAGAGGATTCATATAATCGATCCATTCTTGAAGTCTGTTTCTGTCACAACCCTGCATATTTTCATCCTTGGCCATAGCATTTGTAAGTTTGTACCTGATGGTTAATTTCTGTTGTTGCTATCAACTGAATGTCATTTTCCTGATCTGTGATATTTAGAATCACTTTTCTATGCTAGCATTGCAGTTTTGGTTTGGTAGAATCCTGCTGAAGTTTTTAACATCTCCCTGCATTACCCTTTAGATGCCATATATTAGTCCCTCAGTCAGTGTGCTTAGACCTTTTTGAAGGCTAGCTCCCTTATTGTGTACTATCTTACATATAACAGCTATAGACATCCTGACCTAATCATATTGGCCATTTTAATAACTGATTCATGGATATAAAAATACACTGTCCCCAGGAGCTGTGCCATAGCAAGAGGAGGATTACTAGGAAAATGACTGCAATCACCAAATTATAGGGGCACTTAATACTGAGAAAAAATGACAGCTTCCTGTTGTCATTAAGTGACTGTAATATACTTGAGACTGTTGATCCTGTTTTAAGTGTTTTGACTATCTTTAAAACAGGACAGACAGAGATATAGTTAAGACAGTTTACAGTCTGTTTATTATGTGATCAGACTGTAATCCCTTAACAGTAGCTTGCAAACTGTCAGAAATGAGTACTCTCTGCCCAGAATGGGGGGCCCAGAGTAACTACATGGAATATAAAGGAAAAAATTCTACCTCACTGAGTTCATATTTCAAAATCTGAAAGTTTCAGGGTCCTTTTTGTAAAAACTAGTGCAGCTGGGTGTTTAAATGCATTTTTATCCTACTCTGCTTACCTGTTTTTCCTATTTAAGTATCATGATGGAGATGAAGCATTCTACAGCACTCAGTAAAAAGCAGAAAAATGCTTTCTAGATGGGGCATTATTATTTTTTGCAGGAAACAACACAGTCATTCAAATGGTACATGTATTTAAGGTAATTTGGAGGATTGCCTATTCACCTGTGTTGTATTACTAGGATGTGGGAGGAAACTGGAGTAGATAGCAACACTACATCAACACTCGCAAAGCAAGCATAATCCACAAAAAAATGTGACCCTGTAAGGACTCAAACATGAGAACTAAGTACCGTGAGGCAGAAACACTACTGATTGCTTCACTTTTTTATTTTCCATTAATTGTAATTATATTTGGGATATTGATTTGGTAGTTTGTTGCTGAAACTGATTATCAGATTATTTCAAAAAATTAAATGTTTTATCCATTTGATTGATGCAAAATCTATTCTGCATTAGTGAAGAAAAGTATACTTACTGTGAATTTAAACATTATGCTGTTTTTTATAAAATTTATTAAAACATTCTGTATAACAGTAAATGATGTTACAGGGCTTGACATTCTTGTGCGAGTAATATACTAGTAATAGCTGACTCTATAGTCAAGCACACTGACGTCCCACTCACTAGGCTGAATAAGGAGAAGGTTACTGTTAGTTGCCTGTCGGGTGCCAGGATCCACCACATAACACAAGCACTCAGGTCACTCCAGAACAAGTACAAATATGAGTCTGTCATTGTCCATGTTGGTGTGAATGACCTGAGCTGTACCTCCCCTGGACAACATGAAAAGAGAGATGGAGGAGCTCTCTGATCAAGTAGCCCAGGCCAGTATGACCCTGACCCTGAGTAGCATCCTGACCTCACCAAGAATGATACCACGGTATAGAGAAAACAATTATCAATTTCAACAATTGGCTAAGCTGCTGGTGTCATTCAAAGGGGCTCCAGTGTCTGTCAGCCTGGGATGACAAGCTCGACAAGCCATGCTGCTTCGCTAGAGACGGCTTGCACCTGTCACCCTTAGGCTTTCGAATACTGGCCAAGATTCTTGCGACCCCCATAGTGCCTTTTTTAGGCAAGGCTCAAAAGACAAACCCACCAACATAAATAGCACAAGTAACAAAAAAAATGAGGATAATGCTACTCAATGCCAGAAGTCTAAACCTCAAAATGCATGCACTCAAGGCACTCCTCAGTATGAAGAAAATCAATATATGTGCAGTAACAGAAACCTGGTTTAAGGCTCCAGAGAGCACCCCAGCACTACCAGGCTACAACTCATACCATACATTTCAGCCACAGAACCCAAACCAAAATACAAAAGGCGGGGGCGTATCCATATTCATCAAGGACACCCAAACCTCCAGGTTAGTGGCACAGCACGATGCTTCAGAGATCATCCACGTGCAACTAACAACGGGCAAAACTGCAATTCAAATTGTTGCTTGCTACAGATCACCCACCATGTCCCAGGACCCCTATTCCGCATTTCTGGAAACAATGGGAAACATAAAGGTCCTACCAAACACCCTAATATTGGGTGATTTTAATTACCCAAACATTAACTGGGAGAACTACTCAAAGAATTCATAAACTCAAATGCCCTGGTTCAACTGGTCAACACTCCCACCAGAGATGACAAGATATTGGACCTGGTCATCACCAACATGGGCGACTGGTGTTCCACACTGGAGGTCAACCATTCGCTGGTTAGATCTGACCATAAACAAATCACTTTGGATATCCACATTCTGCCCCCACCCCCGGACAAAAAAAACACTGTGGAAAACTGTTCAAAAGCAAACTTCATGTTACTTAAGACTGAGGAGGAAAGTTTCAAAACCCCCATGCTGAAGGATAATGTTGTCCAAGCTGAAAAATCCTTTACTAATGAATTCTACGGGCACATACAAGAATGCATGGATTGTGCCATCTCAAGAAAAAACAAGACTCACTCCTCCAAGAAAAGGAAACCAGTCTGGTGGACTCCTACCATAAACAAGCTATACAATAGAAGGAGGAAACTAGTACAGAAAAGAGTAAAATCCCAAGAAGGGTAGACATCTCTGATCAGTATCAGCAAGAAACTATGATCCCTCATAAAATCATCCAAGGCAAGCTTTAAAAGAAAAATTGCCAAGGGCTCTAAAGATAACCACAAGGCATTCTTTAGCTATGTCAAGAATCTAAGTGGCATTGCTCAGATCTGCTCGGAGTTAGTGCAGAATGGCACAAAATACACTGAACTGACCGACATCAATAACATCCTGGCTGACAGGTTCAGCGCAAACTTCACCCCCCTCTCACTCCCAAAAGGGCCCATAACCATACCAGAAGAATGTAGAGTCCCGGAAATCACAGGCACTCAGGTTAAAACAGCCCTCTCCAAAGCCAAAAACTCAGCATCAATGGGACCAGACAGTGTCCCAGGCTGTATCCTACATGAGCTTAAAGACGAACTAACCCCTAACCTAAACACATTGTATAAACTCAGCCACTCCACAGGCTATGTACCCATAGAGTGGTACACAACAACAGTTATTCTGCTCCACAAAATTGGAGCCACAACAGACCCTGGAAACTATCACCCTATAAGCCTGACTAGCTTGGTGTGCAAGGCTATGGAGTGCATCATCATGGAACTCATTAACAGAGACATTGGGGACCTCCAAACACTGGACCCTACCCAGTTCAGCTTTGTTAAAGGCAGATCATGCCTCCTAAACCTGATGGACTTCTTTGAGACAGTTACTAAGGCTATAGATGAGAGAAAGGTGGTACACACAGCCTACCTAGACCTCGCTAAGGCCTTCAACACTATTCCCCATTCTAGTATTATAGGCAAGCTCACCTGCCTGAACATAAACCCCTACGTCTCAAGATGGGTTGACAACTGGCTCATGGACAGAACCCACATGGTGAGAGATGCAGGAGCTAGGTCCGACTCTAAACCGGGTACAAGTGGCATCCCCCAGGGCTCAGTCCTAGGACCCTTCCTGTTCAGCATATACTTCTCAGAGGTACAGGAAGGCACAGGAGGACTATGGCTGAACTAGTTCACAGACAACTGCAAACTAGAGGCTATAATTGACTCTCCAGCTGACACAGACATCCTCCAAGAGGGTCTCACTGAGACGGATACCTGGTGTCAAAATCATGGCCTCAAGCTAAATGCCAAAAAGTGCATAGTCACCCCTTTGGAAAAAACAAAGTACCCACAAACTACCACTTTGGTGGTATCCCCTAAGTACAGAAGATGTAATAAGGGATCTGGGGACCCAAGTAAGACACCTTAAGTGACCACAACGTAATATACTTTATACGTTGTAGAACAAGCATATGTAAAACCACTAACTATATATCCACTAGAAACACAAAATAATTATCTCCTGAGGTCCTCAACACTTTACTCTGTAACTGTGACTGGACCCCCCCCCCCCCCCCGCTAAAAACCCTCCAACTTAACCAGGCTGTAGCATATTTCAACAAAATATTTCTACAGCACCTAAACACTGTCGCTCCATTGCGCAAAATCAAGGTTAGAACCTCTACAAACCCCTGGCTCAGTAAAGAAACCAAACAAATCCTCAAGTCCAGAGACACTGCCTGGCTTTACTATCAAAAAAACAATGAAACACAAAGCCTAACTAAGTACCAAGAACTGCACAACCATGCAAAAAATGCATTAGGCTGGGCAAAAAATCCTACTACACAACATTACAAACTAAATACCAACACAACCCACAAAAATTTTGGAAAAATGTAAACCAGCTACTAAAATCCACCCAAAAGGCTACCCCCAAACCAACCACCCCTGACACTAAAGTTCCCATCGAAACACAATTCAACTCCCACTTTGTGAACTCAATTCTATCCTTAGTATCACAGGACAGTTCCTTCCTCACTATCCCCCCCAACACAAGTAACACTAATACAAGCTTTACCCTCAAAACAGTTTCCACCACTTCAATCAAAAGCATGCTCTCCAAACTAAAAACCTCATCAACAGCAGCTTACCTACTCCCCAGCTATTTCTTGAAACTCACAGCAGATGTCATTGCTATCCCAGTCTCCACTCTCATAAACAGATCAGTTGTTGAAAACTATGTGCCCAAACTCTGGAAAATATTCTATGTTACACCCATACATAAAGGCGGGACCTCCACTGAACTTAATAACTACACACCCATTGCTTTACTCTCCCCCCTGGCCAAAATCCTAGAAAAATGCATCCATACCCAGATGCTAAACTATCTCCTAGACAGCAACATCCTGTCACCTACTCATCATGGTTTCAGACCTGCCCATAGTACCACTACAGCCCTTCTCTGCTTCACAGACACAGTAAACCATATCAAAAATGAAGGTCTACAAGTGTCAACTCTTTGTTTGGATATGTCAAAAGCATTTGACACAGACTCACACCAAATCCTGCTAAACAAACTAAACCAATATCATCTGTCAAATTCCACTCTTACCTGGTTCCAAAGCTACTTAACTGACAGGTACCAAGCTGTGAAATGGGAAAATTCTCTCTCCTCAGCTACCCATAACTATAGGAGTCCCAGAGGGTTCTATCTTAGGAACACTACTATTCACAGTCTTCACAAATGACCTCCATACCTCCACATAGCATGCATCTATAATTCAGTATGCAGATGACACTACCTTAATCTAAGCTGCACAATACATTCCCACCCTCCTGCAAACAACTCAATTAGCATTCTCTGACGTTGAAAACTACCTTACCAAAGCCCAACTTATCCTCAATCCAAAGAAAACTCAGCTTATGATTATAACCAGTTCTAACAAAAACATTAACAGTCAATTCACTATCTACTCCACAAATGCCACTCCAATTGTTCCGGTGGCACAGACTAAGCTATTGGGAATAACCATAGACTCCCACCTAAAATTTGATAGTCATCTCAGCTTAACTATTAAAAAATACATGCCAAACTGGGGTCACTCTACCGTATCAAACCATTTCTTATCAACAACACAAGATCAGCCATTGCTCGCTCCCAACTTCTATCCATCCTACTCTATGCATCTCCCATTCTGACTAATCTCAACAAAACTGAACTAAGCAAAATGGAAGCCTGCTATAACAGAATTGCCCACTTTGCTGCAAATTGTTCATATAGACCGCATCACTGTACTGCTTTGAGACAGCTCCACTGGCTTGAACTGCCCAACCTCCTAACCTACAATCAGCTCTGCCTCTATCATTCTATATATTACCTCCCCAATAAGTGTCCCGCCCTCAAAAACCTAGTACAACATCACTCAGCCAAAAGGCCTCTTAGATCATCAAGCAAACTACTACTAGAAGTCACCAACAGCTACAATAGCTTTAGAGATGTACTATATAGTAGTTCAGTGGCTATAAAATGGAACTCTGTCCCTACTAGCATTCAAAACACATCATCCAAAGCCTACTTTAAAGACCTCATCAGGTAACATCTCAAGCAAAGTTAGCAGTGCCATGATTGCTCCCCAGGCTAGTGAAAGCGAATAAGGTATACATACTAAATCTAGAGCACTTGATAACAGTTTTCAGTCTTACTCACAAACACTGGCTAATCTACAGTGTATGTACTGTACCTGTGTACTATGTATGTATTCTACCTATGTTCCAAATTTCAGCTGTACACCACAAATCTATTAATTACCTTTATTTTTTAAATTAATATTTTTTTGTTTGTTCTCTCCACTGTAACTGTTTATGTGCCACATACCACTGTAAAAACATGTCTCTTGTAATTTGTGTATATACTGATCATGTCTAAATAACTAAATACGTCTGTAATTTTTCTTTGTGGAGTTTATCTCCCCGGGCCTCTGCTGAAAAAGGGCCTTTTTGGCTCAGACACCCCTGTTTAACAAATGTAAAATAAATAAATAAGTAGATAGTAATCTCACCTTTGATAATCACATTGCCAAAGTGGTTAGAAAATCCTTCTACGTGGCCCACCTAATCACAAAAGGGTTCGCATCCAGATCAAAAGAGGTCATTGTGCCCCTCTACTCATCACTCATCAGACCCATCATAGAGTACAATGCCCATTTGGGATGTACCTTACAAGACACCTGCAACAGCTGGAAAGACTACAGAAGTACCTCACCAAGAGGATCACTGGCCTCAAGCAGATGCCCTATGCAGCTCGACTGAAGAAACTGCAGGTTTACTCGGTTGCATACCGCCTACTCAGAGGTGATTTCTGCCTGACATACAAGGCTGTGTCCAACCTAGAATTGATGGACATGCTTCACTTAAAGAAAACCTTATCCACTCGAGCCACACACTCTAGGGATCTAAGCCTCTCCACAAGAATAAATGGGACATACTGGAGGGATAGATTCCTGTCCAAGAGACTTCCCATGCTTTGGAACAAGATCCCAATCTACATTAGGCAGAGCTCCTCGCTAACACTCTTCAAAAGCATCCTTGACGAGTGGATGGGAAACAGAAAGTTTACCTCAGGGATAACTTCAGTGGCTCTGCTGGACAGAGGCACATGGAACTAATCTAAGGGGGTGAGGAAAGCCAACACATTCTGGCTAGGCTTATAAATGCCTTTGGGCAGATAGCCTAGTACCTACCTATGAACCTATGAACCTATGAACAGAAAGAAAGAGAGGAATGTGTCTCTGGGTAGATTTCCACAGGCCTGTATTTTTCACCATTTATTAGGCATGGCCACTTACTAAGCTAAACATTTATAAAACTCACTGTTAACGGCGGGATACATTTATGTAGATGTTATTTATTTATGTATGTATGCATGTATGCATGTACGTATGTTTTTTTTTTGTTTGTTTTTTATTCTTTCAAGACTAGTAATTGTTCTGGTCAAACCTTTTTTTTCAAGCATGGCCTGAACATTAAGAACATAATTAAAAGATTACAATCACACACTAATGTTACAATTATTTTCTTTATCTTTTATGCTGCTACTAATACTGTTACTTGGCTAATTGACTCTAATGCTTCAGTCCATGTAACTTTTTTTTTTTTAAGTAAACAACTAAATAAATAATATGTGGCCTTAAGGACAGGAATCAAATCTTATGACCTTTAAGGTTTGTGAGTGAAGAAGCAGAGTAGGACATGCGTTATTAAGAGGGCCTAGCTGACCTTCTGCAGACTGAGCCAGTGATGTTCACAGTGACTAAATGCTGATATGAACATGGAGATGAATTTTATTGATGGCAGACTATTGTCATTGTTGAGAGGACTTCAGGATGGCAGATGACAGGTCATATTTTAAACAGGAGATCAGTACACCAGACTCAACTCTGCTCACTGAAACAACAATCAGTACAGTTGTTAAGAATACATTTCCTAATTTGTTTCAGTGCCTTGTCAGCATTCACCTTATTTTTACTTATAGTTCAGATGTGGTGTGAACCACATTCCCATGTAAATATATTATCTGACCATATATATTGTACTGATGTGTGCATTTGTTAGCTTGACAGATTCTGCCTCATTTAACCTCTGAGGTATGTCTAAGAGGATGATTTCTTTTTTGCATCCTCAGAGTTATACCTAACTTATTTTTTTCAGATACTTGATAAAAGGTTATTACAATGACTTCTGTAGACTGAAAGAGAATCGGTTCACCCACTGCATGTGATATGTAGCTCAAGGCGATCTCTGCACTGGTGATGAATAAATGCTGCAGTAGTACAGGACCCAGCAGTAATCATCAAGGAAGAGGGATATTAACTGTAGAGAGAGCTGTATCACAGACACAACAGGTTGCAAGGACTTTCAAAGTTGCATTGCATAGGCAACATTTCAACATTCTGACTGACCAGTTCCTAACTTAAATAGTCCAGTTTGGAAATCACACAACCTTGGAAATGGGAGGAAAACTTTATTTCATGTAAAGCCAATGTGTCTGCTTGGGGGAAAAACTGTGATTTTGTAATGGACTTTTTTCCTTTTCCTTCTAGTCTGTCTGTATATGTTTTACTCACTCTTAGCTCACCTCTTGCTAAGACCATCTACAGTTCTACAAGAACCCTGAACTGTAAAGTTAGAATATCAAAGTAAATAAATGAATGAAAAGGAGATGTATTCCATGCCTAAGATGTTGCAATCTTAGAGTCGGGATAGTAAATAAAATGACTTGGGAGAGCAAATTCCCCATATGCTGCTCAGTAGGCTTGCCCACCTACATTGTCAAAGCTAATAATTTGCATGTGTGTTAAAGGCATTTTTTACAATTATTATATTATCCTGTGGCATTTACTCTGCACATTAGTCAATAATCAGTACTACGGCAGATGACACGGTAGAGGTTAAATGCAATTTCTCTGTATCTGTAGGGTATCTTATCAATATAAGTATTAAAGTTCAGTGACCATGCTCTATTTACTTATAAGTGTTGTACTTTATGTGAAATACATATTATATGTACTCCTTCACTGATAAAAGCCGCATGCCATTCTTCAATCTATTCCACAATAGTTTACTGTAATTCTGCTGCCAAACTATTTTGCACCTCTACAAGTTTTGTCTGCTGTACTAAGTATAGACTCAACAGTATATTATTTCTTTACATTCTTTTCAGAATATTACATATATAATGTATTTAAACCTTAAGCACAGAATATATTGTTTCTTCTTTCTCTCTCTAAACCTTTTCTTTCTTTTTTTTTGAGATTTGTTTATTTTCTAGTAACATAATCCTGTTTGTCTAAAATAGGCATACCAGCTATCAAATTACAAATGAGTGCAACACTCCATATTTATTTATTTGTTTACCAGATAAATGTCGGGCCACTGACTGTTTTCCAACAAAGATCCAGGCCACATGGCAAACACAATTAATTAATAACAAAGATACATAAATGCAGAATGAAAATCCTGACAAATGACAATTAAATAGAACATTTCAATGAATGTTTAGAAAGTGAGGAAGGAAAAGCAAGGTATAACGTCACATTATTCTAATATTGTAATCTCTAATTGGTATTCAAGAAGGTTCTCGAAAATACATCTTCATGTTATTCTTCTCCAACTCAGAAAAAAGAAAGTGTAGGCACATTTTGGCAGATAAACAGGATGCAAACAGTTAAACATTAAGAAGTGTTGCAGTGCTGTAATATTTTGATAAGAAGAGGAGTTAAGAGGAGTATAAATTCTGTGACATCCACATTGCATGTAAATGTAATTTATCACATATCATCTTTAAACCGACCTTGTCCAACATGATATGATATCATTGGGCTTGCTGGTAGATTATTCCTAGAAATTGTACACAGAATGTCATGTGTCTAATCAGCTTAAAATTTATTACTATGATTGTGCCTTTTAGTATGCAAGTAAGTTTTCTTTTATTTATCAGAAAAATATAGTTAGGGGAAACTTGTCCCTGTCCAAATATTCTTTTCATATCTGTGATAATATTAAGCAAAGTTAATATTCAAATATTTTATACTATTTTAGAATTGTTCTGTTGTACAAGGGTTATTGAGAAAATATCTGTATTACTTTTCAAGGTGCTGAATAATTTTAAGCTGAGAAATACAACTTTAAACATTTTCATTCTGTGATTATGTTGGTCTAATTTGTTGAGATTCACTTTATTGTAAATATTAGGATGGTACATTTGCCACAGAAATTTTGCAGGATGTACTGCTGGGATAAAAAGGTTTCAGTGACTGTCTGTTTTCATTTATTAAGCTGTAGACCACTCTAAGCCATTTATAAAAACATAAAATACTGGAAAGGAGAAACAGACAGCTGGAGGTCCAACTTAGATTCCACTGGATCATTTGCTGTACTGGACGCTCTCTATCAGGACTTGATTAGATGGCAAATCTGCTGTTGCCTGAGACACTCTGCTTCATTCACTTACCTTTACTTGCCTACAGCTTCTTGATTAGATCCTTATTGAATGTAGCTCAATGGACTTACATACTGCAGTATTTTATTCAGCAATAGCATTGGGTCCCCTAATTTAAACAGCAGCAATTACAAAGAGCAAAATGAATATAACTCAGTTAATTTGAGAGAAGTTCATATTTTTTTTTATTTCTAGCATTCATTTTATATGTATTTAAGTATTTTAGTTTTACTAATGATATCCCAGGAGGAGAGGTCTACTGAGGTTCACATTTTCCATCAGTGAAACAAAATATGTGTTAAAACATAAATTGCACTGTAACTCTAAATTTGCTGTCTATATTGCCAAGTGTACATCTTGTAAGGCATTTTATGTTAGTAAAACTGAGCGTAGACTCCGCAATAGAGTTTATGAACATACACATGCAATTGAGACGAACAAACTTGACAATGCATTAGCTAAACACACACTAGTGAATAGAGGACACAAATTTTCATTTAAAGCAATAGATCAGATACAGTGTGATATTAGAGGTGGCCCTTTTAACTTGCTTCTTGAAGAATGTGAACTTGCATGGCAAATAAGGCTTAATGCATTTGCTAACCCAGGTTTAAATGAATACTGTAACATTAGTTGTTTACTTAAATTAAAGAGCCTTAATAGATAATAGTTTTTCATCAAAGTAGCCCAGGTGAATGTGTTTATTTATATTTATTTGTATTATTTGTGTAATTCTTAGGGGGAATATGACATTAGTTTTATGGTTTGGAAGTGGTACATCTATTAATAATGTGATTTTTATTTTATTATATTATTTTATTATATTGATTTATTGTTCACAACGTGAATTATTTTATGTGATTTAGCATCATGTGATTTTTTTAGGTTGGATCATGTGATGAAATTTCTTAACTATTTATATGTGCACTTTAGGTATGTAACTTTGTCTGAAGAAGTTGCTGTATTGAAGGAGATGAAAAGCGCTTCATTAAACATTTGAAAAACATTCATTGTCCTGAGTTTCTCGGAGCCTTTGTTTTGGTTTACAGTATCTGTTTTTCACCAGTTTGTTTCTTAGTATGTGCTTAATAAATTAAAACTATACTTGGATTTGATTTTAAAAACATATTTAAAAAATATGCACTTTTGTGAAAGACTACATACCGTTGTGATTCCAAGATAGTAGCTTTAAAAGTATATGTAAAATACAATTAAAATTAAAAAGTGCATAATACATGTCATTATGAGTTATAACTACATGAACACTAATTTGCAATTATTATCTATCTGAATGATACATGGATTTTATCTCCAATAGTAACAACCTAAGCTAGACCATCCAGCAGCTAGCCCATCTTTAGAGAAGTTCTTGATATAGACCCATTCAGAGGTTTAAGTTCATTGCAAGAGTATAAAGTGCATCTAAAACAAGTATGTATAAGATTATAAAGCACTGTTTAACTAACATAATACCCATGATTGTTCTGACCTAAGCCCTCTCTGCTAGAAGTGGATTCATTTATAATGATGGTAAATAAAGAAAAAACATTGCATTTTTAAACTATGTAGATGCTTTAAATATTAATAAAATGATTGTCTACTGGAGTCATATGGCTAGAATGAACCAAACAGCTATTTTTATGAATGACAGACATGAGAGCTTTGTTGCTTCACTAAAGAACATTTACTGACATAGTGAAGAGGAACCTTTTTAGAACCAAGTACATCACATGATACCAAGGGTGGAATCAGTAATGTTGCCGTGATAGATGACATTCTAGGAATAATGTTAGTATGGTATGAGTAGAAAAGTGCTGAAGGGTAGGGGTCCTTTGCAGCCCTGTGGAAAAGAAGGCAAATCATTGCTTATTACATGTAATTTTGTTTAAAGTTAGCAAAATAAGGAACAATCTGTAAGGTTAGAGCCAAAAAAAATAATGATTAGCCCTCAGATGACAAACCCATGAGCATTAGCATTAGAGAGAGACAGAATGATGATTTGAAGAGTTTTATGAGAGAAATCATTTAATGACTGATTGGTTTTGCTTCATACAGTTTATATATTTATCAGGCTAACAAATAAATCATTTTAGTGAAAATCTGAATGAGAATATGACATGAGCAAGTAGATCTTATTCTAATTTAAGCTAGGTTGTTAGAGTATAATTTATTTTTGTGTTGTCTAGTATAAATTTGAATCCATTCTGTGAAAATAAAAAGTTTTTTTTTTTTTTTGTAGTCAGTGCCATGACATAGATCATAGATGGATAATGGATAAGATCTTAACCTCAAGGATGCAAAGTACAGGGTTTAATTCTGACTTTAGGTTACTGGGTTGGCTTGTAATAGTCTACAGAATGATAACCTAGTATTTACTTATTCAACGGTTCAAGCTGGGGATTAACTCATACATCACTAGATGGGAAGCAGACTGACTTATGACAGAATGAATACTGTCCAGGTTTGGGATTCCACCTCCACCACTAGACCAGTTACTAGTGGTGTACCTCAGGGGTCTGTGCTAGGCCCTCTACTTCTCAGACATCCAGATGAAAATAGAGGACCTGTGGCTTAGCAAGTTCACAGATGACTGCAGGCAGTCATTGAGTCCCACAACGATGTTAACGTATTACAAAAGGGGCTAACACAGACTGATTATTGGTGCCAGAGTCACAGTCTAAAACTAAATGCAAAAAAGAGTGTCATTATCCCCTCTGACAAAGAAGTGGCTCCTGCAAGTTACATTATAGTTAGCACACTCCTAAGCTCAAACACAGTGATGTGAGACTTGGGAACACAGGTCAACAGCAATTTTAAACTTTGATCACCATGTCTCCACAGAGTAAGGAAAGACTTCTATGCTGCACACATCATAAATAAGGACATTGCATCCAAGACTAAGAATGTTATATCTCCTCTATACTTGATCCTCATCAAACCACTAATTGAGTACAAAGCTCCCTGTTGCATGTATCTCACCAGACACCTGCAACAACTGGAAAGACCACATAGGTTTCTAACCAAGAAAATTGATGGCCTCCAAAACATGATCTACACCGAAAGACCGAAGACCCAGCTCTGTACTCTATATCCTATAGCTGTTGAGAGGTGACGACCTGTGCCTGGCCTACAAAGCAATCTCTGACCCTGCCATAATGGCATTGCTGCATGTCCACAAATCAAATGAGACAAGATTCCCTTGCCCCAGGGATCTCAACTTAGCATGTGACATAAACAGAACATATTGGAGAGACAGATATGTCTCACAGAGATCGCCACTTCTCTGGAATAACCTCTCACTTCAGCAGAATCAGACTTCCTTAATGGTCTTATTAAAGTGCAACCTTGACAACTGGATAACTTCACCCCAGAGGTGGCACCTATGTACCTCATGGACAGAGGCAGTTTGTACTAATCACTGATTTGCTCTGCTAATAATGACCTTCTAACCATGGTCAACTAAGGAACAAGGGTATTACATGACTAGGCTTGTTAAAGGCCTCGGGCCATTAGCCTAGTACCCTCCTATGAACCTATGAACAGCCCAAGCAACCTGGATTTGATTAGTAGCTAAAGCATCTGAGATGCTGGCAGAAAGGGATGTACAATCCCATCCAAGGGGAGTGTTGATATTCTTCTAGATATTCTATGTGGGGAGGCATGGCCTATAGAAGGGAATAGGCTATGCAGCTATCTGCCTTATCTAAAGTACATCAATGCCAGTTGTTCTAATTTAGTGATCAGTGTTTTGTGTATGACATTATTAAATTTTATTACAGCAAAATATTTCATTCATAGCTGTTATGTTATTATAGAACATCATGTAACAACAAGTGGTAATAGATCTATTTTCAATACATACATGCTGATATATGGTTCTGTGTCCTGACAATAACTTATCCAATACTGCCTTCTCCATTATTTTCCCACAACATAGAAGTAGACTTAATGGTCTGTATGACTCTGGGTTTGTCCTGCTCCCATTTCCCTTAAAGACAGGTTTAATAAGTGCACATCTCCAATCTTGAGGAATCTCCTCATATTTATATGACCTAGCAAATAACAGATATAATGGTACTGTAAGGTCTTGCTGACGTGTTTTCATATCATTATTTCTAATTCTAACTCCTCCCTGTGCTTTATTTGGATCCAGTTTGCATAGTTCTTTTTCAATATAATTTAACTTGATTTCAGTATCTGAAGTTACCTGGATGACACTAGGACAACTTATCACCCCCTTTGTAGAGTCAAATTGTTTTGCATAAGATTTTGTAAATATATCTGTAATACATTGTATCTGAGAATAAATTTTAGAATCTACACACAGTTTATAAATGTGTAGGTTTTTACCCCTTTCACATCTTATGTAACTATGAAATATTTTCCTATTATGGTCCATATCTTTATATAAATTTTTAAAATTGTTTCTTGATCTTGTTTCACACTATGCTTAATTTGCTTGTCGAGCTTGTTTATTTCAGTTTTTTAAAGTTGTATTTTGACCTCATTTTCATTTCTTATACTTTTGTCTTTCATCTTAATCAAGTACCATGATCTTAAGGATGTATAGCCTCCTGACACTGAATGCCTAGATCTTGATGTTCACCATTTTTGACTTTATGCTTTCAATTTCTGTTTCAAACCATTATGCATTTGTTCTGCAGTTTTGACTGCATCACTCCAATTAGATCTACATAGTGACTGTTTTGCTTCCATATAATCTTTTATTAATCTTCTGTACATTGGTTTAGATTTCAGTTTGATAGAATTAACTAGCAACAAATGGACCTTTAAAACCCCATGATCACTGCACATCAACAGTGATAAAACTTGACATTAAGTAAAAGGTATTTCTTTAGGAACTCAGACAATGTCTTATGCTTTGCTCCCCAGTAATTTTTTTTTTTTTACAACCTGAAGCAATTGCTGCTCCTGAGCTTATATTATTCCAGTCTGTTTCTGGTAAATTAAGTCCTCAGCCACTATTATTCTTCTTCTCTCTTGCATTTCATACAAGAAGTTTATGAACTCCTCTTGGCCATCCACACTTGATTTTGGTGGGCTGTGTAGTCCAACTATTGTTATATGCTCCAGGGTTATCTGTTACAGTAAAAACATTTGTACAGTGACAGAACTGATCTCCAGTTATTGTCCTTTAACCATGTTTTACGAAAAATAACAATATTAATCTTGTGGGAACATGGCAAATTTTCCAATAACAAAGAAATCTTTAATATCAATGCTCCTAGCATTAACAACCATCAGAGATGCATCAAATGTTAACTCCTAGCATTAACAATCACCAGAGGTGCATCAGATGTTGCTGTCTATGAACTGTTAAAGTTTTTACCTAGCAGAATTCCTGCTTTATGTTTGTCAAATATTATAAAATATCTGCTGTGGTGCTGCGGTAGCGTTGTCGCCTCACAGTTAGACGTTGCCCGTTCGATTCTCAGTTAAAGCGTCTACTGTGTGACGACATGCGTGAATGGGCGTTCCTTCGTTGAAGGTTGTGTGTTAGGCCCGGCAAGCCAGCATGTAAAACTCTACTGCCAATCATTAGCGGACCGGAGTTCCGCTGTGGCGACCCCTAACCGGGAAAAGCCGAAAGACACACACATCTGCTGCAAAAATTATCTTCCCTGATCTTGGCAAGTGTATGCCATCCTATCTAAACATGTGTGCCCATAATTAGGCTAAGATGCTCTAAACATTTCTATTTTTTAAAACAGGACATTTTTTATGTAGGTATTTATCCCAAAAAGCTTTTCATTTATGATGTGACTCTCCTTTCTATATGTGACTTGTGAAAAATATGTCCTAATACCTCTACAAGCTGTACTACCTAAAAGGGCTGTAAGTTCCCTACTGACAGTCAGGTAGTCCTTGTGGATGAGATGATGTATAAATAGATCCATGATTCCTTACATTAAGGCATTCTAAGGCCTGCCTCACATCCTCTGTTTTTGCCCCTGGCAAGCATAACACTATTTGATGTTCATTATCTTCTCTGCAAATATAAGCATCAGTTCCTTTCCAATTACAAGAATATATTTTCTGCCCAGATCTGAATGATCTTCATCTTCTAATTCAATAATTTCTGCTCTATGAGTTGTTAAAAATGCATGATCTTTATCACCGTTAGTCTTATTAGTCTGTTTTCATTGCTTATTACATTTGCAAGCATACAATTCTCATCCAGCTGGCTTCATGCGTCCACAGTTTGAGCCATATTTTCAACATTTCTCTTTTTCTTCTTTTTTTCTTACAGTAATGCTCTTCAACCGTTTCATGTTCAGTTTTGATTTCTTCCTTTTCATGTGTCCCTTGCCTCTTCTTTCTACATTCTCTTTTGAAAAAAGTATGCCTTTTTCTGTAGACTGAAGGTTTTCCATTTTGAAAAATGTTATCATTCCCAGTAATCTGTGTTACATAAGAAAGCAGTGCCATTTTAATATGTGTTCTCTTTGCTTTACATACATTTATCAGTTTCTTTTTCTTCTTTATTTGTTGTGAACTTGTTCCTTTCTTTATTTTTTTAATATCCTTCTAAATGTTCATAATTCTCAGATTGCTGAAAACTTGCATCCAGAATTTCAAAGTTGTTACTGTTATTATTTTGTTTCTTAGGGGTTGAGTTATCTTTGCACACAATAGAAACATCCATTCTGTTCTGTTTGCTCTTTCCCTAGCATTATTTATCTCATCAGTCCAGTTATTAATATGCGTGACATTAGTTCTCCAAGCTGTGTCAGTCATCATCAATAATTCTAGATTTACTTCTAAAAATGGTAAATAAATCATCCACCTTTTGACATCAGGAACACACATTAGCAATATTACCAGCTGTTAGCATTAAATATACATAACCTTTATTACACTGTACTATTGAAACAAGGTAGAAGAAACAGAAAGACTACCAAAAAAGAAGAAATAGATACAGTTTGGAGAAGTATCTATGAAGATCCTGTGGAACATAACAAAGATGCTAAATGGATAGAAGAAGTAAAAGAAAGTATAAGAAGTTTAAAGGTACAGGATATGAAATGGGATGAAGTAACAGCCAGAGAGACTGAGACAAAGTTAAGAAAAGCCTCTAATTGAAACCCCCAGGCCCAGATGCAGTACCTAACTTCTGGTTAAATGTATTAACATCTTTTCAAAAGGATTTAGCCATAAGTAAGAATTATTTATATGTACACCCGGAACAGACACCAACCTGGCTAACAACAGGAAAAGCAATGCTGCTTCTTAAGAGTGAACCTGCAAACTACCCCAAAAATGATAATCCAATAACTTGCCTTCTGACGATGTATAAACTATACATAGGAATTGATACCAACAGAGTTTATAGTCATTTAGAAGAAAACTCAATTATAGAAGTAGAACAAAAAGGCAATAAAAGAAAGTTATATGGAACAAAGGATCATTTGTTGTTAAATAAAGTCATAGTGGAGAATTGTAAAAAGAGGAAGAATCTAAGTATGGCGTGTATTGACTACAAAAAAAGTATTTGATAGTATCCCATATTCATGGATAAAAGAGTGCTTAAAAATGTATAAGATATACCATACACAGATCGACTATATTACAGTGACCATAAACAGTGGCAGACCACTTCCCAATTAAGCCATGATAAAGGACAAATTATTATCCCAGGGATAAAAATTCAAAGGGGAATATTCCAGGATGACTCCATCACCACTGCTATCCTGCCTTGCCCTTAACACATTAAGGTATTAATATTTAACAGCTTAGGCCATGGCTACAATTTGACTCCTAGAAAACAAAAATATGTAAAGACTTCTCATCTTCTCTTTGTCAATGGTTTAAAACTGTATAGTTCACCAGATGAGGAACTGAAAGCACAACTGCAAGTTGTCAAAACTTTTTCAGATGATATAAAAGTGTATTTTGGTGAAATGGAAACAGATATTCCGCTGTGGCGACCACTAATGGGAGCAGCCAAAAGAAGAAGAAGACGATAAGAATGTATTTTGGTCTTGATAAATGTGCAAAAGCAACCTTTAAATCAGGAAAACTGCGACACCAGGAAAACATCAGTTTGGGACAAGAATGTGATATAAAAGAAATTAAGCAAGAGGGAGTGTATAAATATTTGGGAATTGATGAATGATCAACAATAAAACATGAACAAATGCAAATACAATTTAGTAAGGGATACTTTAGAAGACTTAAATTAATTCTGAAATCAGCATTGACATCCAGGAACAAAATTCAAGCTATAAACCAATTTGCTCTTCCTGTCCTAACTTACAGCTTTGGTGTGATTGACTGGCCTCAAAAGGTGTTGAATAGATTTGATCGGAAAACAAGAAGGATGCTTCATGTTCACCAAATGATTTATAAAAATCAGTGCATACCAAGATTATATGTTCCCCATTCCAAAGGAGGGATGGGCCACTTTGAAATTGATTACATGTATAGATCTGCAATTGTGGGACTCCACACATATCTGCTGACCTCACAAGATGCAAATATAGTGAAACTTTTGAAACATAAGGTGAATAAATCTAAGATGACTTCATGCTTAATCTAGCAGAAGCATATTGGCGCCAAGCAGGAATGGAAATCAAATCTGTAGATAAAAATCAGGCAGCAACTGAATGTGCCAAATAAACAAAAGAAACAATATAATGTGGAAGACCCAGATGAGAAGGCAAGAAATGTGGAAAATAGATAAATATAGTTGCAAGTATAGAAAACTTCTGGAAGAACCTCATGTTGATTAGGAACGAATGAAGGGATGGTTAAGGAGAAGCAAATTTAAACCAAGAGATGAAAGGTTAATATTGGTGGGCCAAGATAGTAGGCTGTGAACACATTGGTTTACAAAGTCCATTGAATAAGTGGGAAAAACAAACAAATGTAGGTTTTGTAAAACTGAATTGGAAACATTCGCACAACATTCGCAAACCTCGTTGCTGGTTGTGACATGCTAATGGCAGAAGCACTGTATATTGAAAGACATAATAACATGACAAGATTGTTGCACTGGGGATTGTGAAACATTATGGTACTGAAGTGGCTGAAAAATGCTGGAAAAATGAGCCACAAAGCATAATAGAAAATGATGGTCTACATCACATGGGGTCATCCATTACCACCAGTTCAAAAGAGAGATGCTAGAATACCAGAAAGCTTAAGTAGGATCGATCATTTAAATCGCCACACCCAGTGATTACAATGTGTACAGAGAGACACAAAGTCATAAAATATCAGGATTTGCAGGCAGAAATGAGAGCAATGTGGAAGAAAGATACCAGACAGTCCCCATAGTAGTAGGAACAATGGGTCTTATTAAAAAGAATCTACAGTCATGTTTAGATATGTTACCAATACGTGCAACTATGTATGAATTGCAGAAGGGGTCATTACTGGGCAGATTGTGGCTGCTGCGAAGAGCACTTCTGGCTGACATCAAAGACTGAAAAAATACTAACATCATGTACTTTAATCGTACTTTGCCTTAGCAATGGGGTCCATTCCTGTCATGGTATTAGAAACACAAAAGATTTGGAGAAATTAAAAAAAAAATACAAGATGTTTCATAGATTCTTACTAAGCTAACTGCCCTTGCAAGCCTTTTTAAGCCTAGCCAATTATCCCTTGTGAGAATCAAACCCTGTACCTTGTGCTTGTAAAGCAAACACCTTAACCATTAAGCCACCCCCTGAGCGTTAGCAAATCCTTAATAACATATTAATTTAAGAAATCCATATTCAGATGCAAATGAATACAAATTCTAAAAGAAAAGAGTAATTAAAATCAGTTGACATAGAATTCAAAGAGAACTAAAATCAACTTTTGAGAAAAAAGTCACACATGCAGTATGCAACTAAATATTAAATTAAGTGCAGTAAAATCATTGCTCTGAATGTACACATTGTGAAAGTTGAACAAAAGTTGGACTTTCTTCTTTATATCATGTGTGAATTATGTGCAGTAGCTTCTGCTTACTGCCACACCTGTTTTTAACAGTAAAGCTCAATAAATCACAAACCAAGACAGGATTCTTTAGATAAGCTCTGGATTGTCTTGTTTGCAGTCTGTGTGAATTTATAGCTGACTAGGCCCCTTAGGATAGCTTGAGTTTGCCTGCCTAAAATCTATCCCTTTCTAAGAACTAACAGGTAAAACAACAAAACATAAACCAAGGTAAAATTTCTTGTCTAAAAGCTATCCCTTCCTTCCTACAAACAGGAAAATGACTGCATAAAAATAAAATATAAATTAAAATAAAAACTTCTCATACCAAGTTACTACACTGTCAATGATAAACAAATACAAGATTGTTTAAAAAGCTCTGGATATACAGGCATGTCAACAGGAGCCTAGTACATTAGAAGACACTGACATAACTGAAAGTGTAACTCACAATCCTGAGTTATCATAAACAGTCTTACGTCTTAAACTGAAAAGTGCAGGAGAGTTGAGCATCTGTATTCACTAAAAGATAGTTGATAAAGCTATTTTGTATGAAAGACATAATTAACACCATGGATGTTGTTTAATTATTTTTTAAATTTAATAAATTGAAATGTATTTGTCAACTTATAAATAATGTCCATTCTCCATTAGTAGGAATTCATCCAGATGACAGAAATGTTGTCCCATTCTCCAAGATAATTTTTTTACCTAACTCCATTGATTTTTTTATGTCTTATAGAATAGTTATCATTGTTTCCATCTTTACAAATGAATGATTACAAACCAGAATGCCCAAACAAAAAAAGAACTCCAGACTAGATATATAACAAATTTTAATATCAGTTATACTGAACATAATAATATTAGAATCTACAGTACACTATGTACATTATGTGATTTTAAAATGCATTGTTTAAGAAAAATTGGATGTTTTTTTTTTTCAGTTTTCATATTTTGATGCACCAGCTGTAAGGTGTATATGATTTTTGCTGATGTGTGTATGTTGGTTAACCTCCAAGCTATGAGCTTACTCATTGTCACTAAATCAAGTCTCCATGCAATTACAGAATAATCTGTATGTGTTTCAGTAATTTAAATAGAATTGAGCAGTATATCAGTAATTTAAATAGGATTATGCAGCGTTTGACAAAAAGACGTAATCAGAGTCACGTTGATGAAATGTTAACTGCTGGGAGTTCACCAGTGCCTTCTTGCAAGAATGGTTTAAGAGGGCAAAAAAATTAAAAATAAGCATGACTGGACATAAGAAAGGATTTGCCTATTTAATACTCCTGCAAATATTACGAGAAATAGTATTAATCAGGTTAAAGGAATTCATAAAAAAGGTGTTCTTACTAAAATTATGAAGTGCAGTTCTATATAGTGGTTTTGGTCTAATGGTTAAGATCTTCACTTCATAGACGCAAAGTACGTTTGCTTCTGACCACAGATTATTGGTTATGATTAAATAGTTTATTAAAGCAGTTAACCTAGTAATACTCTTTAATGGTGTGAAGAACAGTGACAATTTCTGGACACAAGAGAATGTAGAGTACTTCAGTGGACAGATGGTCAGAGATACTAGTATTCAAAAAAAGGCAGCAGCATTTAAAAAACAATGAGAACTGTGTATTTCCAGTTCACAAAGTGATCTGTTCAACAGAGAACCCAATAAGTACATTTTGCAACTCACACTGAGGCGAGGGTTTTCCATGTGGCTAAGGGAGAAGAACATAGAAATGGAATTATTCCCAGGTAGAGCTCGCAGATTTTTAATTTGATTGATGTTAATATCACTGAGGATTAGTAAAAGACTATCCAACTTTGTTGTATTTCCATGCCTGTAACCAGGGTCAGTAGCCAAAACATTTGAGTGAACTGAAACTTAATTTAATGTATATCTGAAAATATGATATTGTTGTTGGGCCCAATGTTTCATGTATATTAAAACGAAGTCTAATTTAATAATGCTTTGCTAACTAAAGTACCAACATTTCAGAATTTGTGTGAACAAGAAATTATAGAAATGCTGGAAGCTAAAGAAATAAAATGTGTTTATATAATTGAAACAATCCAATAGAGTAGCATTGCTAAACCTAAAAAGACATGGTAGATAACCACATTATGAAAGTAGAAAGAGACATGATCTCACAATCATATATCATGGAGATTATGTTGTTAAAATTAAGAATATTCAGAATGGTTTATGCAGCTGTCAACAAGCATGCGGTAAATGCTGTATATAAAAAAACTGATGATGCATTTTTACAGATGTTACAAAATTCTGAAGTGGATGTTTACTTATATGACTTTTTATAAGAGAAGAAGTTGAAGTGAGAACACTTTTTTTGTCTTCGTCAAAATTCCTAAAACTTTAGTAGATTCACCATTTTTGCCTGATTGCTTATCAGCTCAAGAGCAAAACTGGAATGGGGGTGGGTAGTTTTTTAGATGCCAAGCTGAACAAAACACTTAATTTTAATGTCATCTTACACGAGGACCTTTTATGGAATTCCTAGAAAAATGGTAAAATAGCAATGTCTAATATTATGGTTTTGTACCTGGTAACAGAAAACACTGATTCCCTGCATTCCAGTAAACTACAGAAGGAATATTTCAGTTATGCAATGGAATTTATGTAAAAGAAAAAAAAACTCAAATATTAATACAAGAGCGTTAATATTAATCAAATTAATCATGACTTTGTTTCATGTTGTAGGTATATTGTTTTTGTTCTTCTTCTTAAAGTTTGAATATGAAATCTGCCAACAGGCAAGAGTTATAGCCATGGATGCTAAAATACTTCTTGAACATGTTAACTTAGTCTGAGGTTAGTGGGAAATGTTTCTATCTGCATGCATGGCAATTTCAAGGACAAGGTCATGTTTCACAGTCGTATATACTGCTTTTTTAATAATAAAAGGCTCAGTTTTGGAAATCTGAGATGTGTAGGGTAAGGTTGTTTCTTAAGTTCACCAGCAATATTGGAAATTCTAAAGTTAGTTAATTAGATAAAGATGTATATTTGGATCAAGCTTATAAAAGTCTGGGTTGCACTGGTGGCATAAAGGAACTGACACAGTGACATACAGAAATTAGTGTGCCACATTTGTAGATGGTATAAGGGAAGCCATGGTCAAAAGACTAAGTTATTCTAGGACTTAGACAATGGGATGGAGCTTTGAAGGTAGTGGATAGGGAATTTAAAAGAAAAAAATATTTAACCAAAAAAAAAAAAAAAAAAAAAACATGGATGCATAGACAGCACTGCCCACAAGACATACATAGGATCCATGGCTGGCCCCAACAATACCAGAATAAATCTGGAGGGGTAGAAATAAGCTGTTAGATCCAACATGGACATGGGGCACTGGGAATCTGGTTCAGTCATGTGATGTTAAGGGGCACAGAAAAAAAAATCTAGATGTTTTGGGTCTAAATTAGTTAGAAAAGAAGATATCCCCCCAACATGCACACATGTTGTTACACTATACCTGTGTACACTGAGAGAATCATACTAAAAGAACAGCATTTGTGATAGCTAGTTTTACTAGCTCATAGGTAGACTTTGTAACTGAATGCAACAAGTTAAAACATGTTTTCCTATAAAGAGATTATCCAGAATATCACACAGAAAAAGATCAGAACGAAATATTCAAAGGGAGATATAATGAATGTCATGCTATCCTAAGAATTTCAACAATGCTGGTAAATACAAGCAGTGAAGTAAAAGATACAGAGGGATTATTTTGAATAACTTTTATCACAGATTATTTGACCTTTAAATTAAAGTCAGTTGTAAATGGAAAGTAACATAGGGCAACAAAAATTTGTTGAAGGTAGATGGTACAGTGTCAGAGTCTGCAAATAACAGTGGTATACAATGCAGCCCTGTGGTTAATACTACTGTCTCTCAGCTTTTCCGGTTAAGGGTTGCCACAGCAGAACTCCAGTCCGCTAATGATTGGCAGTGAATTTTTACGGTGTCGAGTGGCCAGCCTAGCACCCAACCTTCAAAGAAGGCACACCCACAAACGCTCACACCTACCTGCATGTCTTTAAATTCACATGACCACAGGGAGGACATGCAGAGTCTGCAGAGAAGGTGCACCAGCCAAGAATCAAACCGGAGAACCTCTTTCTGTGAGACAACAATGCTAACCGCTGCACCACCATGGCCGATGGTGGGTAATATAATATCAAATATATGGGAGACATGGAGGGTGCAAAAGCCATCTCTGAATTAATGGACTGTAATGGTCAGAGTGCTGACAAGTAGGAAGTGAATGGGATGGGAAGATATAAAAGAAATCATATAACCAAAATATTTACTCTTGGAGACAGGAAGCATTCAGGTGGCACTATCAGGAAAAATAAAATGAGCTAGCTCACTTGACAGAATTAGAATTTTACCTTAAAAGACATGGGGGTACATTAATAATATTGGGAATGTTGAAAGCAGAGATAACAACAATCACCCCACTATCCATCCATTTCAGCAGGGCCATTTCAGTGAAGTCTCACCATGAACACCTAGAGAGTGTGCAAAAGAAGATGAAATCATTGGGGGGTGTCAAAATGTTTTATAATCATGAAATAAGGAATGAGTGCATCGTTGATGATTGCACTCCATTTTAATTTACATCCGTGGATAGAAGGACTCACCTTTCTAGAAGAAGGCTGGACAGCAACATGTAAAACATAACAGAGGAAATATAAACATGATTAAAGAGCAACCCTCAAAATCTTACAATAGAGTTGAAATCTGATGTAAATATTTTCTAGAGAAAATCATAGAAAGACAGACTGAGTCTAATCAAGTGGGTAATGATTGATGGGAAATAACCAACGTGAATGAATTTGCTGAGACACAGACTGAAGTATGAGATAAAGCAAAATCATATACATGTGTAGTAGCAGTGTGTGTGTGTTTCAAATCAAGGTGGAAAATCTATTTAAACAGGAAAGGGGAAGATGAAGTTTAAATGCCTGAATGATTTCAGTGATAAGATTGGGCTTCAAGATACAGACTTGTAGAACTATTTTAGGCTGGACTAATAGATTACAAAATGCCTAGATAATAAGCAATAGGAGGGACAGAAATATCATAGTTGGAATCAGACCCAAAAAGATAGAGAGAGTAAATGAGGTTTGGTAACAAACCAATTTGTCCAGGGGCATCTTCGGGGTGGGGGGTCAAATAATATTAGCGGGAGTTAAGAGGGTAGGAGGGAAGGAAAGGGTTAAATAGGAATGAGGGATAATTAGGAGGAAGGGAGGTATGGGTAGAGAGGGGATTAACGGCTTTTATGCAAGTGTAACTGGGTAAGAAATCACATTTTGGTGTGAACTTGCTACCTGCCCTCCCTCCCCTATTTTGTTGGAATGGTGGGGGACTGTGGTTATTTTATCAGTCTGGGTAGGGTGGCAAAGAGGGACATGCTTTACCTATTCTGTTCCCCTCTGGTGAAGGATGTTCATTTAAATGAGTTGGGAAAGGAAAGTGAGCAGTCAGAGGCTGCTTGATAAGTAAAATAAGTGAGCAGAGGTAAGGACGCTGCTTATTTGGTTGGATGTGTAATTCAACAAATGGTAAATGAAGTGAGTGGTGAGATGCTGGTTCATAATTAAAATAAGTGAGCACAGGTATGGACGCTGCTTATTTGCTTGGATGTTAATTCAATAAGTGGTAAATGAAGTGAGTGAAAGGACACTGCTTCATAAATTAAATAAGTGAGCGGTGGTATGGACGCTGCTTATTTGTTTGGATGTTAACTCAATAAGTGGTAAATGAAGTGAGTGATGGGACACTGCTTCATAAATTAAATAAGTGAGCGGAGGTATGGAAGCTGCTTATTTGTTTGGATGTTAACTCAATAAGTGGTAAATGAAGTGAGTGATGGGACACTGCTTCATAAATTAAATAAGCGAGCGGAGGTATGGACACTGCTTATTTGGTTGGATGTTAACTCAGTAAGTGGTTAATGAAGTGAGTGATGGGACACTGCTTCATAAATTAAATAAGTGAGCAGAGGTATGGACACTGCTTATTTGGTTGGATGTGTAATTCAATAAATGATAAATGAAGTGAGTGGTGGGATGCTGCTTCAAAAGTAAGCAAGTGGAGGTATGGACGCTGCTTGGTCAGGATGAGCAAGGTCACGCTGTCCTGATTAACATTACATAGATGTTTTATGCTGTGATTAAAATCAGATGTACTATATTTCAGTTGTAATTAATAAATATTGGTTAACAAAGTTATGTTTATGGAAGTTTAATAAAGGTCGTCAAACATCATTCAGTGTGATGTGTTTATTGAAGGGGACTGGGACAAAAAAAATACAAAATTCTGGAAAAGTGAAATAATAGATGGGGAAAATTGAGCCAAAGATAATAATGTTAAATATGATGACAGATTCTGTTTTCAGAGACAGGAATAGCTACAGACTGGAAGGACAGTAGGCAGTAAGCTGATTCAATCAATGACTTTATGAATTTGTTAAAAACAATGAACAGAAATTGCATGGAAAACTGAGATTCAGGGAAGTTGCAGGTGGAATGGCCAAAAGCCATATCCACTTACAAAAGAGGGGTTTGGTGAAATAAAGTTTTTGTAGACAGTGATGGTATAGTCAGACAGAACCATAGGACTTACTGGGGGACTGGACTAATGTGTGAGATACAGTGAAGATACATTCTTGAGCACAGCAGGTGATGCCTATGTCGTGTTTGTTTGAAGCAAAGTGCGTTGATGATTAAAACTGATTGTAGTTATCCACCACTGAATACTATTCTGGATGCTTTAATCAATATGGTATATATGAGCACTTGTATTTGCAGTTTTGATCAAAATTAAATAAAAATCATACATATTAAAAAGCAAACTCATATCAACACAAAAAAACCTATAGGTTTGAATATAATAAAACAATGAATTGGTGTCATAAAGATATTATCACAGCATTAAGTATGTTTTTTGCTGTTTTAAGTTTTAATGAGGCTGTATTTGATGCATCTTATCATCAAGTGGCATATACCACTTTTCTTCCACATTCTGCTATACCTTTCTTCTTCCCCTTCTGCTGTTCCTGAACATATTGTAAACATAATATTATAATAACTCATATGTCTTTATAGGTGAGCCTCGGAGTGATTAAGAAGGACAGAAATAGGTGTAGAAAATGTGCTGGTCAGGTGCCAAAATGCTTGGTATAGGCTATATAATTGGAACCTTATTACAACATCCAGAGAAATAACGGTATCCTTCAGCAATGCTCAGAATATCTAATGATTGTGGCACGCACATTTATGTCAAAGGCACTGGAAATAAATATCTGTCCCTCATCTCCGTCCTGTGCAAAGCATCACATTGATATCATTCCATGGGAACCGCATACTTTCAAAGCACTTTCCTTGTCTAGCACCCATCCAAGATTCCTACATTACAGTAAGGGGTCACATGCATGGCATGTGGATTGTTAGAACATGAATTAACCGAATGGTTCCATGAGGAACACGCCATCTCTGGACCTGGTTGACATATGCCTTATTTACTGTGATGGATGACCAGCAATAGTACTGACTTGTTTTCAGAGGTAGAATCCATGCCTTCACACAGACACTTCTTTATGAATATCTCCTTATATTACTTTCATATGTCTATTCCGCATTGCATTTTTTCAACTTATTTTCACTAAAATGTTTCATAACCTTTTAATTAACTTCTTAATTTTGGTCAAAATGATGCCTTACTTTTATGTAAATAAAGCATAATCATACAGGAGCAGTTCCTTAAGATATCCCAAGGACCATAGGTCTGATCCTTGGAATATCAGAAGTGTAAGAGCAAATTGGGAAGTGTGTATTCAAAGTTTGAATTTTGGTATCATGGATTATTCTTCTTACTGCTCGGTATAGTGCTGTCAGACTTAGCATATACAAATAACACTGGTTGCACTTTTAATGGTATTACTGAGAGAAGTAGAATTCACTCTTTCTCCATTTACATTTTATCTTTTTTAATGTCAGGATACTCAAAATCAGGATTCGCATGTATTAGTTAATATTTTAATTTCTATATCTGCACATACCTATTTACTTTACTACACCATTTATGATCCATTTGATGTGTCTGCAAAGCTAAAACAGCATGCTTTTCAATTTTGTAATAAATACTGCTTAGCAAATACTCGGCGAGTAGTGACTAGAATAACTAAAATTGATTTTTGAAGACTTTTCACATCATAACTCCTAGAAGTTATGTATGGAAAAGGTCATCTTCCACTTTAAAAGCTCCTTGCTACTGAATATGACATAGTTAGTGAGTAATTATCAGATAGCTGATGGTAACACATACTCAGAAATGAACCTGTCAATAAAATTCAGAGTTAACTTGCATATTTACCACAGCTGTTTACAGAAAAAAAAAGCTACAGACTACTGCTGTGAAGTGGAAAAAAAACTGCAGTGATATTGAAAGCCAGTTTGCAATTCCATACTCTTCTGTCCAACACTTAATATGCCCAAAAAAGAGTACATCTTTGTTTCATCACTTGTCTCAGGGGAATGTACCAACAGATATATGTTCATAGGTTCATAGGTAGGTACTAGGCTATAGGCCCTAGAGTCTATACAAGCCTAGACAAAAAGGTACCCTGGCTTTCACCACCCAAGAAAATTATTTTCCTTTGCCCCTGTCAAGCAGAGTCACAGAAGTGATCCCTGGGGTGAATTTCCTATTTCCTATCCAATCATCAAGATTTTTATTGAAGAGTGCTAATGAGGAGCTTTGTTTGATATAGATAGGTAGCTTGTTCCAGAGTATGGGAAGTCTCTGGGATAGGAATCTATCCCTACAACATGTTCTGTTTATTGTAGTGACAAGGTTTAGTACCCTAGAGCATGTAGCTCAGAGGGATTTCTTTAAGTGGAGCATGTCCAACAGCTCTGGGTTTGACATAACTTTGTATGTTAGGCAGAGATCGCCTCTGAGTAGGTGATATGCGATGGAGTAAAGCTGGAGTTTTTTGAGATGGTCTGCATAGGGCATCTGTCTGAGGCCAGTAATCCTCTTTGTGAGATATTTCTGTTGCCTTTCCAGTTGTTGTAGATGTCTTGTGAGGTACATACCAAAAGGGGCATTGTACTCTATAATGGGTCTAATGAGTGACGAGTAGAGGGGAACAATGACCTCTTTTTTCCTGGATGAGAAACCTTTTGTGATGAGGCGTGCCACGTAGAAGGATTTCCTGACTACTGTGGCAATGTGGTTATCAAAGGAGAGACTACTGCCCACCTGTGTCCCAACGTCTCTTATCACACTTTTGGTGTTAAGTAGACTACCACTTATGTGGTAGCTCATGGGTACAGAGTGTTTATCAAAGGGGATGACAATGCACTTTTTGGCAATGAGATTGAGGCCATGACTTTGACACCAGGCATCTGTCTCAGTGAGGCCTTTATGTAGGATGTCCACATCATTAGGAGTTGCAATTATGGCTCCTAGTTTGTAGTCATCTGTGAACTTTGTTAGCCAAAGACCTTCTGTGTTAGCCTGTACTTCAGAAAAGTAGATACCAAACAGGAGAGGACCCAGGATTGAACCCTGTGGTACTTCACTTGTCACTGGTCTGAAGTCGGATTTGGAGTCTGCTACTTTCACAGTGTGGGTTCTGTCAGTGAGCCAGTTGGCAACCCATCTTGTGACATAGGGATTTATACCTAGTTTAGTGAGTTTAGCTATAATTCCAAAGTGGGGAATGATGTCAAAAGCCTTGGTGAGATCTAGATAGGCTGTGTGAACCACCTTACCCTCGTCTACGGCTTTGGTAACTGCATCAAAGAAGTCAATCACATTTAGGAGACATGATCTTCCTTTTACTTTTCTTGACTCACTGATTAATTGATCAATTACTGTATAACTGAATTGAAAAATGAATGTAGTGAAATGTATATAAAGTACACCATTCTTGTGTATGATTATTCCCTGGAAGGCTTGATGCCAAAGTACTAGGAGCACAGTAAAAGTGGATGGTGACCATTTCTCCAGTTGTTCAGTGTGTTTTTTTTTCTTTCTTTGGTGAGTTGGTTCATGGAGTGGTCTTTTTGGAGTTTTCTGACAGTATGTCTGTTACTGGAGCTTCGGTAGGTGGAGACATATCCAATTTCATGTCCAATTCAGTAACTACCTTTCTTTCCTGTACAGAAATGTGGAGAGAAAGGGATGAGAAGGTGGCTGCTTCCAATTTGTGGTCTTGTAATGGACTGGGAGACCAGCAGGCAACCAGGTATGAGAGACTAGAACGTTTGCTTGTAAAGGAGGTGTCTTTATATTATGATACCCGGTTGCTGGAGAAATATATCAGCCTGAATTTAACCCCTCAGGGTTTAAGGGTGGACAGACTTCCAGCTTCTGAATTTTCTGAAGCTGAAGCTGATTTATTTGAGGAGTGGAAGAATATCTCTTTACAGTGCACTTCATGGTGGCTTAAAGTACTTGTCAAATGTAACAATTCACTGCATGAACAAGGAAGAAATTCAATTTTGGAGCTGCAGGACGAGCCTAAGGGGGAAACTACAACTGCCGTATTTAATAATAAAATGAAGGATATTCATGTAAGAGTGGGCAAAGCTGATGCTGAAATACTTGAAAGGAAACACACTAAAGTGGACAGACATGATAGGGTAAAATATTTAAGCATTTGTTAAATTAAAGATGTATAGGTACATTGGCATGAACTTCTTAAACTATTAAATTAAATGCAATGGGAATGTAAGGGGTTGCATTTTAAAAGTTTTTTGGTGCACTTTAAATGTTTCTGAAGCACTTTAATTGCTCAGGATGCACTTTAGATTTAAATTTTCTTGACACATCGACTAATTGATCAACTACTGTAGGGCAAAATGTTTTAATATTTGTTAATCTAGAGATGTATAAATGCTTTTGTATGAACTTGCATTTTAAATTTTTTTGATGCACTTTAAATGTTTCTGAAGCACTTTAATTGCTTAGGATGCACTTTAGATTTAAATTTTCTTGACTCTGATTAACTGATCACCATTGTAGGGCAAAATGTTTTAGTATTTGTTAATCTAGAGATGCATAAGTGATTTTGCATTAACTTTTTAAATTATAATGTTAAATGCAATAGGAATGTAAGGGGTTGCACTTTATATGTTTTGATGCACTTTGAAGGTTTCTGAAGCACTTTACTGCTCAGGATGTACTTTAGATTTTAATTTTCTTGACTTACTGATTAATTGATCAATTATTGTATAATCAAATTGAATAATGAATGTAGTGAAATGTATATAAACTACACCATTCTTGTGTATGATTATTCCCTGGAAGGCTTAATGCCGAAGTACTAGGAACACAGTAAAAATGGATGGTGACCATTTCTCCAGTTGTGCAGTGATAACATATCTTTCTCATATTCTTCGCAGATGATGATCAATGCCCAGTGCAATGCAGATAGATAATATTGTGCTGGAATCAATAATTAGCTCACTGATTTCATTATGTATTTGACATATTGTCTTACTTACTCGGTAATTGGTGATGTCCACTCTGCATATAGCCAATCCCTATTAGGAACAGTGGCAACCCACTCTAACATGGGCTTGTCAGCATATAGTTATTGGAGTTTTATGAGGTATAAAATGCAGCCCTGATGTGCGCCTACAGGTATATTGCTACTGCATAATGTGGAATACACCTACCGGAGTAAATATGACTGTCCTGTTGTGTAATACTTACATGTGTGATTATGATTAAGGTCTTCCTATATGTCTATGTGTATATATATATATATATATATGTATATATATATATATATATATATATATATATATATGTGTGTGTATACACACACACACACACACACACACACACATATATATATATATATATATATATATATATATATATATATATATATATATATATATATATAGATATGCATTCCCTTAAATTAGCAGGGCTGACACAAAAAAAAATATTACGTTATCACTGGAAACTGAGGAGCAATTACAGTACCTGTGCCTGCCCAAGCTCAGCACAACTGGCAACTGATAACTGGGTACTGAAGTAAGACTTAAACCTGTGGGTGAAGCAATGGATACCTGTTTTTCCATGCTGCATTTCTATTATATACAAGTATGACAGGAAAGTGTGCATTATAGTGTACCCTTTCTAATCTAAAATTCACATATCATTGCATCCTGCACCCCATAGCCATGCACAACATTACTTTTTTGTCCTTGCAACCTTCCAGCCTCTTCCCTGGATGAAATGAAAACTGTACCCAGTTAATGTAAGGATTGCACCTCTTGCTATGACATGAACCCTCTCTTGGTTGCATCCTATCTGTATAGAGCGTGTACTGCTGTGCATCCTTTACACTGACAGATATACTGTTTGCTCATTACATGCACCTATACAATATGGGGTACAAAGTTTCCTTTGTTTTGTTGAGTGCAAACATCTCATCAAATCCCCTCATTCCATAAATGCTGTCTGTTCTTAGTACATAAGGGAAACCTGTACTTATAACATGTAGTATCTTATACTGCATTGCTCTTGCTTCTGTAGATGGATTCAGTTCCTCACCTGCACAATACCTCTGTTTGTTTTACTTGGGGGCACAGATTTAATGTAACTGCAATGAGTTTTGGAGAATTCATTCATAAGACATTGAGGTATGAGATTTGTCAGCTTGTGCACCACCCAAGGATGCGTGGCACACATTGTGTGGTACACAGTGCTGATTTGCTGCGAATCTGCAAGGTTTTGTATATAAACAGTGATCCACTCTGATTGACAGAACTAACAAAATTGTATTTAGAATACTTAGTATATACTGGGCTGCTTGGTATGCTATTTCTAGTGCAGTAATACACACTTGGCAGGCACAAAATTTACTTTTTCTACAACTTTTTTTAGAATAAAATTACGTTACAAATTTAAAGTTATGAAACAGCCAAACACATCATAACTTTAACTTATGCCAAAGGCAAGAAAGAACAAATAGCATTTCCAGCACTGGTTGATGCAGTCAACTTTGAAACACGATACAAAAAGTAGCCCTGTTAGTAACATATATTGGTTGGTCGTTGCTATCAAACCAAAGCCTTGCATTCACATAAAGGTTTATGTAAACCAACACAATAGATCTTGAGTAATGTTGTCCATAAGTTAGATATTTTTTTTAAAGTTTGGCCAGTTAACTTGATTGTTTCTAATACTCTAGTTATTGATATTTTGGTCTATAAAACATGACCCAATCTAATATTTTGGATATCATGATATAATTTATCTTATTCACATTGAATATTTAGCATGCATTTGTCGTACTTCTAGTCTCAAGTAAATTCAGTTCATTAAAGATTTTAAAAGATATGATCACAATGATTTTATTTTAGAACAGTTAAAAAAATGTAACAAGTCAGTAACTTTGTTAAGACAAAATTTGGATATTAGAAAAACCGAGTGGCCAAAAAGGGTAGTTTATGAAGTGTGTAATATGTATTAAGGAGAATATGAAGAATTTATGGAATGGAAGAAATTTGATTGCAGTACATTAGAACATAACATAATATGTATGTATATCTAGTGATTTTGCATGCTAGGATACAAATTTAGATATGTGTACTGATAAGCTGGATAGCAAACTAATAATTTATATACTAATAATATATTACCCACCTTATGATGAAAGGATTCACATCTAGATCAAGAGAGGTCATTGTGCCCCTATACTCTTCCCTTATCAGGCCCATAATTGAGTACAATGCCCCATTTGGGATGTACCTTATCCGTCACCTGCAGCAGTTAGAAAGACCCCAAAAGTACCTCACCAAGAGGATCAATGGTCTCAAACATATGTCATATGCTGCCCGGCTGAAGAAACTCCAGCTCTATTCAGTCACATACTGCCTACTCAGAAGCGATCTATGCCTGACGTACAAGGCCATGTCCAATCCGGAATTAATGGACATGCTCCACCTCAGAAAATCCAAATCCACCAGAGGCACGAGAGTGAGAGATTTGCACCTCAACACAGAAATAAATAGGACGTGCTGGAGGGACAGATTCATAACCCAGAGGCTCCCTAAACTCTGGAACAGAATCCCAGTCCATGTTAGGCAGAGCCCCTCACTGACTCTCTTCAAGAGAAATCTTGACGAGTGTTTGGGAGATCATAGGTTTACCCCAGGGGTCATCTCTGTGTCACTTTTAGACAGAGGCACAGTAAACTAAACCCTAAATGGGCATAGTATTCTCATTCCAAGGGGTGGCGAAAGCCACACACACTCTGGCTAGGTTTATAAATGCCCAAGGGTAGATAGCCTAGTATGAACCTATGAACCTATGAACCTATGAATTGCAAATAATTAAGATGGTATTTTGTTTGTGAGCTTTTCAATGGTATGAGAACTCTTTCAGTTAGTGCAATTTCTATGTGGTTTGTATTTCGGCTTTTCTTTTGCTAAAAGAAATTATTAGCACTAATGCAGTTTACCCTTTACTCTACTATAATGTAACTATGGCGTAGGTATATTATGGTTGTTGGTAGAGTTTGGTAGAGATGGGGTTGCAGAACAAAAAATTAGTTTGATGTTTGCTGAAAGTGGTTTTTAGTGATTACATTTCCTGGTGTTCCTTCACTGACTACATGTGGTTTCATTTATTTGAAAATTGGTACTGTGATTATTGCCATATTTCCAAGTAACGTTTTTTTTTAATCTGCTGTCAGATGTCTGTACAAGTTCACTGCACGTATTCATTTTATAAAAACATGTTTGGGAAGAAAATCCTTAGAGGAGGGGAGACAGGGCTCAATGTGCTTTGTTTATAATATATCCAATTAATGAATCTAGGGAACTCCCGCCATTATAAAAAAATTTAGTTAATAATGTTTGCAAGTTGTAATACATAATAACCTCATGAAAACCCTTTAGATTTATATTCTGTCTGTCCTCCAAATCAACTATAGCAGAGTTAATACGTGTATTTTCACTGTCAAAGGATGAGATTGCAGCAGATGGCTAAAGAGCGTTATTTTGCATCTTCTCACTAAAAGGAACTTTCTTTGCCTTACAGAAGTCATTTTTGTATATCTCTAAAAGTGGAATGACCAAGTTACATATTTTACAGCATATAAAAGAGTCAAGCAATCTCATTTTTTCGAAGATATCAAACATTGATTTCACCATAATCTTTTGTCTCAACACTACCCCCATTGTGTCTGAAAATTATGAGGTTTTGTGATCTACATATATTTATAGGACAACTGCACATAGAAACTAAGTTAAAATATTTCTTAGCACAATTTTCTATATTGCTACTGTCCCTGTATTAATGTAATCGGTTATTAAACTAAATTCTAATTTGTCATAGCCCAAAAATGGCCTTAAAGGGGGTAGCCATGCTGCATAAGTTTGCATTAAAGTCAAGCCTCCATAGCAAGGGAGTTAGCCATTCGAGGAATGGATCATTTACTATGGTCTTCTCTCTCTCTCCATCATCTTACAGTGAAAGCAGTGTAATTTCCTATCAAAATCACTCTGCCTTTGCTTTTTATTAGGGGTCAACTTACATCGAATATTTTAAAGAAGCCCATTCTGTTGCTTTCTGTCATTGATGCAACCATCCAGGCTACCTCACTAACATGCCTCATTCTAACAATGTATATAGAGTAAAATGCTGTGACAAGCATCATGAGAAGATAACTTGCACTTTTACTGAAATGCAGTACAGACAAATTAAAATGCTAAATCAAATACTGACAGAAAATCAGAAGAGTAATATTAAAATATTTTTCTTTCTACAGTATGTATTTTTGTAGTTTGATTAAAGGTTAAGACAATTAAAGATAAGAAAAATTTGATTTGTGATAGGAATTTCTTATTCATTAAATATTTGAAAAATAAGCTTAAAATTCTTGGTTGAATTCAGACTATGAAATGTAGCTCCAGTCGACACTGTTTATCTGAGGTGTGATTGGACTAACTGTGACTGATAAAGAACACTGAAATGCCCTCATGTAGTAATTTTAATGGCTTTTCAGTTACAGTCAATGAAAGTATGTAATTACTCTACATACTTTACTGAATGCTGTAACAGATAGTAAGATAAACCTAAGAATGAAAAAGTTAATTTTATAGAAAAACAAACAGAAACATGTTTATACCAATAAATAAACAAATATGTAAATAATTAGGCTTGGTGTTGAAAGAAATTTACTTTTTGGAATGAAAATTTCAGATGTGAGTGGAGTTTTCTTTTAAAGTATCAGAGGTATTGTTTGACTGTGGCAACTGAAGTAGTAAACTTTTCCCTTTCTGGTGTTCATTCCTTTGCTTTGTTCACCAGTATCTTAACAGCATTTGTACATTTGTTTTATTTTATCATATAGTAATAGAGGAGCAAACACAGTATTTCCTTGCCATTTGCTTTGTACGCTTGAAGTTGGGTATTAGCCCTCTCCACCTTAAATGTTTTGCACAATGCTGAGGCTAATTACACAAACTGGTAGCTTAAAACATAGTTTTCAAATGTATTTCATAGTAAATGTTATGGATTGATAGCAGTCTTTTGTTAGTCAAAAGTGGATTTTTTTCTAGTAAATGAACCATAATGAAGTATCAGAAGTTCCAGGCCTGGTTACACTGCCACCATAGTTGGACGCTGTAGGGGACATGTATGAAGGATGCAAGGGAAATACCATTTCTAGCACTTTGTTTGCCAAGTGGAGGGATGCATTATCCACTTTCCTCACCACTTTTTATCTAACAAAAAATACTAATTTCTGAGAAAATGCTTCCACAATGCATTTACAAATTTAAAATGTTGATTTGTAAATTAAGTAAAATTGGCGGCATCCATAACATTTCTACGGAACAAATGCAAACCATTTAGAACCTCACAATCATTTGTCTTTGCAGTCTTTTCAGATGAAATATAAGCTATACCATGAAGATTAAGTCCTTGATGATCATTTACTCAAATGACTCAAATCAAAAGGCATTTTTAGCTGACAGTCTGAAAGAGATAAACAGAAATGATGGTTTTGTGCAAAAATATGTTTGTGTATATACACAAACACACATATATTTACTGATGTCAAACGTTTAGGCTATGGACAACTTGGGCTTTTTACATGCACTTTGTATATAATCTCTTCTCTGTTTTCCTTTGCCATTTAGAAGCTGCCAAAAATATCATCTAAACTTAAATTATTATTATTGTTGGCTCACTGCGTAGAATTATTCATATTGGCCATTTGCTGCCAATAGTCTCCCTATCTCTTACTACCTACCTTGAAATGACAATGTTACCTTGCAGACTGGGACCACCAGTCCAGTGTAACAAATGTCAAAAAAAAAAACATGGATGTCATATTGAATAAGACCGGGCACAGATCAAAGAATTTCAATACAGAATTATCAGTTTTAAGGGCAGTGATACTGTGTCTTGCTTCTTTTTCCCATGTCACCAATATCATAGATGGATGTCCAGCCTTTACGCTAGCTTGATCTGAACAATAAATCTAATGGTAATGAAAGCATTTTAGTGCAGTAACCTTCACATCTGAAGCTCTTCTACCTGTATTCAGTTTTGCTTGTCTCACATACCTTTTGCTGTCTCATTGTATTTATTCGGTTTTGTTTTTATTCATTTATTTATTATAATGTATGATCTTTGTGATTTGATCTGAATACTTTTTTTTTCAGTTCTAACTTAATGCCCCATTTTTCATTGTTTTTTTTTTTTTTTACGTAATCATCTTCATTGTCTGTGAAGGTACATTTCAAAAACACATATGCCTTTCTGATTGGCTTTTGTTTATACAAATGTTAAGGCATGCAATTTTTTTTCTTTATACATTTGGAATTTATGACTTTTGTGCACTGGAAAACACATCAGCTATACCAGTAACACTGCCATCAACTATGAAGTGGCACTGTCTGTTCTGCTGTTTAACTATTTTTTTCTGATTTAAATTTTCATTTTGAAAATGGACCAGCAATGCATGTGCATTGAAGAAGCCTTAGCTTATTTTTAATGACATTATTTTATTGTGGATTTGTATGTGGATTGCTTGTTAATGGTGTTTTGCTTTATTTTGTATTACTTTCTTTACATTTTTTATTGTCTTGATCCCAATGTGTACAGCTATCATATTTTAAATGTATTTCACAAACTGCATACAGTCAGTGTAAAGATAAACTTTTGTAAGATATTTAACCTTGTCTGCACTCTGAAACAGCAGAGTTTAACATTCTAACTGTATCCTTTTTAGAGACTTTAGGTCGATCAGACCTGAGCTTGCTAGTTACTGGCCATATGGTTATTGCAAACAAGTTCCTCACATCTTGGGGAGATGTAACTTTGGCTTGGTTCCATTAATAGCAATCAAGATCCCGTATGTTGCTGCATTGCTGTTCTTTCAGCCTGTAAAACGAGAGCCATGGAATTAATTGTCATACCATGACATTTACTTAATTAATTATAGTACTCTTTTATTTACTGAACTAATTAAATTTGCCGGCATGGACTGGAACTGAGCTCTATTTGTATTTAATGAGGCAGGCATACAGCTCTATATGCAAACGTATATGGAAATGTGTCTTCTGAGAACTATTCTGAAATAATTTCAGGTGCAGACTCTGGCATGATATCCAATAACATTAAATAATAAATAGTCCTTTTGGTTACTATTTTTGTTACATTTATTTATGCACAAGTTGTTTGATAAAGTTTCAGATGTAATTATTTTAAAACTCAATCAATTAATCAATCAAAAATAAATAAATAAGCAAGTGCATTATCCTTTTCTCATGTATACTGAACCAGCAGATGTATGTATGTGCTTATATTATATATGAAACTTGAATATTCCCTTTCATTAATCTGATTTGAGACAAGTAACTTTTTTGACCTCTACAACTAATAAACACAGATTGTTATTGCATTTTAATTCTTCTTACAAAAAATTTCAGAGTGTGCTGGAAAAATAAAAGCCCTCCAAATAGTCATCTGTTGCACAGTGGTGTATTTAGGTTGCCAGTCCACTAGAGATTCTGCTTAAGTGTGGAATAACTTGTATTTCTTTCACTCTACCTAAACCTAGAGGATGAAATTACATAGTGCAATCAATGAGTTATGGTTTCAAAATAGGTTTGCTGACAGACATTTTTGTCTTTGGATTCCTTTGTTGGTTAGTATCAGTTTGTGGTGAGTAAGTAAGGGTAGGGGGAGTTTTAAGGGGAGGGATTAGTAAAGGAGGATTTAGTTTGGGATTAGTTCTTGATGGATAATGTAAGGTCAATTCTTGGATGGTGGCTACACAGGAATATTTAAGGTTCAGCTGCAAGGTAAAAATCATTCTTGGCTTATTATATGGAAAAAATGATTATAAAGAAACATCTGGAAGTATTCCTTTCATAAAACATATAGACAATTTAGTCTGAATTGCCTGAATAGTTTATACATTGACTCACATATTTTCAAATATAACTGCAGCTTGATAGCAATAGAAAATATATGGAAAAGAATATCACATCAATGTTATAATTAAAAATAAAATGTACATACATTCAGCTTGGTTATGAGAAAAGTGAATAGTGTCTACAAACAAGTAAATTGCTCATGACAAAATGTATTGGTCTATATTTCAGTAACACATTTTATCATGTTTCCATACCATTGCCCAATGCTTTCAAATAATTTAAAAGTAAAACATACCATGTTCTAAGGTACTACATATTCATATTTACTGGGTTTTTTTTGTTGTTGTTGTTGGTAACAGCCGTAACTATGAAATGAGAAGTTTGCTTGTAATTTCTTTTTTTAAAATAAGTTTTATTGTTTTCACCATTAATGAGTAATACATAAGTACTTATGCCTATAAAAAGATTAACCCCACTCACAGTACAGAAAACCATTAATATTTAACATAAAAGTGATTTCACTTTAACAGACTTATGGATGTGCTATAACTCTCACACTAATTGCACTTTGAAGTTCATATAAGCAGAGGCAAAATCTTTGTACTGATTCTTTTTGGTCAGGCTATTAAACACACATTTTGTGTTGACTTTTCTGAAGACTTGTGTCTTACACAATGCATCCTAGTAGTTTAAAGGCTATGACTTTCAGCATGATTCTATATCATGAATTTACTTGTTTTTTTAAGTTACACAAGAGGTGGAAAAAAGTATGAGTATCATCCTTCTCATGTCCCAAGCAATGGGCTTCTTTTGGTGCTAAATATCCACTCCACAGTGGATATGTGTGATGCTGCTGCTGGGATAGGTTTATTAAGCCCATATTTTTTATTCACATTTCTGATGAGTTGTTTGTTACCAAATTATATCTACTGAAAAAAGAATTGAAAAAAAACAGCAATTTATTAAATTCATTTAAGTGCATTCATCGTACTTGGGACAATATCAAAATGAAAAGCTTTCAAAAGTCAGTAATTATAATTATATGAAAAATGTGTCACATAATCATAATTAAAATAATAACATAAAAACAGAATTAAATTAAAATTTATAATAAAATATAAACATTCTGTTCTAACAATATATTAAAACATTGACATATAAAAAATGTCAATCAATTGTCTTCTTTTGCTGTTAAATGTCTACTCCCATTCAATGAGAATACACAATGATCTCTCCTTCTTTCACTGATTTTAATAGCACCCATCCCCTTTGATAGGATTATTTATCCATTTTGCATTACAACTCACTATTCTAAATCCGCCCGCACCCCATCTAGGACTACCTACTGCTTCTTTGGATTGACCTATTTAGTGGACCATATGCCTTGTCAGATTGGCAAACCATCACTCCATCCTTTCTGTATGTAACATGCCTTTGTCACTGTATGCCGTCTCACAAGAAAGCAGAT